>NC_092105.1:18880169-18967669 GCF_045679555.1 Salvelinus alpinus | reverse complement strand
ACAAGCTCAGAGCTGCTGGTGTGCAGAGAGCCCTCTTCAGGCACCCTACTGGTTAGGTTGCTCCTGTTACTGGCCATAACCCTTCCAGTTAGCATGAACCATGCCCTGCTGTCAGGGTGTTTAACTTATTCTACACTGGAAGGCAGCAAGGGTCTCCTGTGGGGTGGCTATGGATTGTTATGGTATAGCTGTGCTAATGGGAAGCTACAGCCACACAAACATAAACACACAAGAACGAAGACTCTTGCACACACTAATATAAACATAAACACACACCTACACACACACACACACACACACACACATAGATATATACACACACTAATATAAACATACACACACACCTACACACACACACATAGATATATACACACACTAATATAAACATACACACACACCTACACACACACACATAGATATATACACACACTAATATAAACACACACACACACATAGATATATACACACACTAATATAAACATACACACACACATAGATATATACACACACTAATATAAACACACACACACACATAGATATATACACACACTAATATAAACATACACACACACCTACACACACACACATAGATATATACACACACTAATATAAACACACACACACACATAGATATATACACACACTAATATAAACATACACACACACATAGATATATACACACACTAATATAAACACACACACACACATAGATATATACACACACTAATATAAACATACACACACACCTACATACACACACACATAGATATATACACACACTAATATAAACATACACACACACATAGATATATACACACACTAATATAAACATACACACCTACACACACACACATAGATATATACACACACTAATATATACATACACACACACACAGATATATACACACACTAATATAAACATACACACACACCTACACACACACACATATATACACATAGATATATACACATAGATACAGTGGGGAGAACAAGTATTTGATACACTGCCGATTTTGCAGGTTTTCCTACTTACAAAGCATGTAGAGGTCTGTCATTTTTATCATAGGTACACTTCAACTGTGAGAGACGGAATCTAAAACAAAAATCCAGAAAATCACATTGTATGATTTTTAAGTAATTAATTTGCATTTTATTGCATGACATAAGTATTTGATCACCTACCAACCAGTAAGAATTCCGGCTCTCACAGACCTGTTAGTTTTTCTTTAAGAAGCCCTCCTGTTCTCCACTCATTACCTGTATTAACTGCACCTGTTTGAACTCGTTACCTGTATAAAAGACACCTGTCCACACACTCAATCAAACAGACTCCAACCTCTCCACAATGGCCAAGACCAGAGAGCTGTGTAAGGAGATCAGGGATAAATTGTAGACCTGTACAAGGCTGGGATGGGCTACAGGACAATAGGCAAGCAGCTTGGTGAGAAGGCAACAACTGTTGGCACAATTATTAGAAAATGGAAGAAGTTCAAGATGACGGTCAATCACCCTCGGTCTGGGGCTCCATGCAAGATCTCACCTCGTGGGGCATCAATGATCATGAGGAATGTGAGGGATCAGCCCAGAACTACACGGCAGGACCTGGTCAATGACCTGAAGAGAGCTGGGACCACAGTCTCAAAGAAAACCATTAGTAACACACTACGCCGTCATGGATTAAAATCCTGCAGCGCACGCAAGGTCCCCCTGCTCAAGCCAGCGCATGTCCAGGCCCGTCTGAAGTTTGCCAATGACCATCTGGATGATCCAGAGGAGGAATGGGAGAAGGTCATGTGGTCTGATGAGACAAAAATAGAGCTTTTTGCTCTAAACTCCACTCGCCGTGTTTGGAGGAATAGAAGGATGAGTACAACCCCAAGAACACCATCCCAACCGTGAAGCATGGAGGTGGAAACATCATTCTTTGGGGATGCTTTTCTGCAAAGGGGACAGGACGACTGCACCGTATTGAGGGGAGGATGGATGGGGCCATGTATCGCGAGATCTTGGCCAACAACCTCCTTCCCTCAGTAAGAGCATTGAAGATGGGTCGTGGCTGGGTCTTCCAGCATGACAACGACACGAAGCACACAGCCATGGCAACTAAGGAGTGGCTCCGTAAGAAGCATCTCAAGGTCCTGGAGTGGCCTAGCCAGTCTCCAGACCTGAACCCAATAGAAAATCTTTGGAGGGAGCTGAAAGTCCGTATTGCCCAGCGACAGCCCCGAAACCTGAAGGATCTGGAGAAGATCTGTAGGGAGGAGTGGGCCAAAATCCCTGCTGCAGTGTGTGCAAACCTAGTCAAGAACTACAGGAAACGTATGATCTCTGTAATTGCAAACAAAGGTTTCTGTACCAAATATTAAGTTCTGCTTTTCTGATGTATCAAATACTTATGTCATGCAATAAAATGCAAATGAATTACTTAAAAATCATACAATGTGATTTTCTGGATTTTTGTTTTAGATTCCGTCTCTCATAGTTGAAGTGTACCTATGATAAAAATTACAGACCTCTACATGCTTTGTAAGTAGGAAAACCTGCAAAATCGTCAGTGTATCAAATACTTGTTCTCCCCACTGTATATACACACACTAATGCTGCTAATGTTCTGCAGACATGCAGACCTCCGACACAACATATTTTCTGTTGTTCAAGAGCTCTTATCATTTACATTTACATTTAAGTCATTTAGCAGACGTTCTTATCCAGAGCGACTTACAAATTGGAAAGTTCATACATATTCAGCCTGGTCCCCCCGTGGGGAATGAACCCACAACCCTGGCGTTGCAAGCGCCATGCTCTACCAACTGAGCCACACGGGGCCCGTTAATTAAGGTTACAGCGAAGCTCCCAGGTCTTGATTGTCTGATCAATATGTAATCCCTGCTGAAATGTAGATTATCATAATTGATTAGGACCAAAACTAATTGCGGTTGTGTTAAATGTAATTTCATTTTTGAGATATGATGATTGTGTTAAAAGATTACATGAGAAACATCATATGTTGATGTTGTTTTCATCATGAAAACGTTAAAGGCAGAAGGCCGTGCTTAAAGCTGTGACTTTAAGACTGCTGTGACGATGACTGCTGTGATGATGACTGCTGTGATGAGGACTGCTGTGAAGATGACTGCTGTGAAGATGACTGCTGTGATGAGGACTTCTGTGATGAGGACTGCTGTGATGAGGACTGCTGTGAAGATGACTGCTGTGATGAGGACTGCTGTGATGAGGACTGCTGTGATGAGGAATGCTGTGAAGATGACTGCTGTGAAGATGACTGCTGTGAAGATGACTGCTGTGATGAGGACTGCTGTGATGAGGACTGTTGTGATGAGGACTGCTGTGATGAGGAATGCTGTGAAGATGACTGCTGTGATGAGGACTGCTGTGATGAGGACTGCTGTGAAGATGACTGCTGTGAAGATGACTGCTGTGAAGATGACTGCTGTGATGAGGACTGCTGTGAAGAGGACTGCTGTGATGAGGACTGCTGTGATGATGACTGCTGTGATGAGGACTGCTGTGATGAGGACTGCTGTGATGATGACTGCTGTGATGAGGACTGCTGTGATGAGGACTGCTGTGATGATGACTGCTGTGATGAGGAATGCTGTGAAGATGACTGCTGTGAAGAGGACTGCTGTGATGAGGACTGCTGTGAAGATGACTGCTGTGATGAGGACTGCTGTGATGAGGACTGCTGTGAAGATGACTGCTGTGATGATGACTGCTGTGATGAGGACTGCTGTGATGAGGACTGCTGTGATGAGGACTGCTGTGATGATGACTGCTGTGAAGATGACTGCTGTGAAGATGACTGCTGTGATGAGGACTGCTGTGATGAGGACTGTTGTGATGATGACTGCTGTGATGAGGACTGCTGTGATGAGGACTGCTGTGAAGATGACTGCTGTGATGAGGACTGCTGTGATGAGGACTGCTGTGATGAGGACTGCTGTGATGATGACTGCTGTGATGAGGACTGCTGTGATGAGGACTGCTGTGATGATGACTGCTGTGATGAGGACTGCTGTGATGATGACTGCTGTGAAGATGACTGCTGTGAAGATGACTGCTGTGATGATGACTGCTGTGAAGATGACTGCTGTGATGAGGACTGCTGTGATGAGGACTGTTGTGATGATGACTGCTGTGATGAGGACTGCTGTGATGATGACTGCTGTGATGATGACTGCTGTGATGAGGCCTGCTGTGATGATGACTGCTGTGATGAGGACTGCTGTGATGAGGACTGCTGTGATGATGACTGAAGGCACTTGGTGAGAAGAAGGTGCATTTGCATACATTTATATGTCAACGTTACTCTTCTTCAGTTCTCTCTCTAATGGGTTGTTGTCAATACTGGCATAGTATAGATGAATAGTACCTACACTGTGTGTGTGTGTGTGTGTGTGTGTGTGTGTGTGTGTGTGTGTGTGTGTGTGTGTGTGTGTGTGTGTGTGTGTGTGTGTGTGTGTGTGTGTGTGTGTGTGTGTGTGTGTGTGTGTGTGTGTGTGTGTGTTTGCGTGTGTGTGTGTTTGCGTGTGTACATGCCTTTGAGTCATTATGGCTTTGACAAAAAATAAAATCCACCCAAGGAGAAGCAATGAGTGGTATCTGCATCTGATGTTATAAGGGTAAGATATGTACAAATAAGCCCATTTCCCCAATGCCCAAGAATTACAACTGAGACCAATCATCCTAAATACTGTGAGCGGGTAGAAAGAAGAGACATTCAACCTATGCATGGGCACCCTTGTGTATGTGTAACCGGTGCTGTACTGCATCGCTGTAACTCTGCGTTGTGTGTGGTTGATTGAGACTATAGACGTGGACTTTGGAGATCAGGTTGTTTTAATGAATCAGAATACACTCTCTGCATCCTGCATCCAAAAGAAAATTAAACATTTGTAGAGACACATATGTTCTGTGAATCGTCGCCTCTTTCTACACAGATGCACAATACAAGGGACTGGGATCATTCGAGGAGCTTGCCATCGTTCACACATACAATAGCCTGCTAATACCTTAGCTAGCTATTAACCCAGTGGTGGGCCGTCAGGGCCTGCAAGGCCTTCTCTGCTGGCCTAAACATCATCAGAATATAATTTTTTTTTAAATATATTTTCCCACAAATATGTATTAAATTATTCCCCAGAGTAAGAGTTATACTCTTCATTTCATAGCTTTCCTCTTGGTTGCACTGCTTCCAGCCCCAGGTTGAGATTTGGAGGGCTGGTCTTTACGTTAGATCTTTTATCCAATCATATTCAGCCATCATGTGTTGCCAGGGGTCTAAAATCTGCCCTCAGGCCTTCAGAATCAACAGTGCGGGCGCTTGTAGCTTAAAGTGAATGGAAATTAAAATTTTGTGTCAACCAATCAGCTTTAGAGTTGGCTATTGTACGCCTGCTGGCTGGCTCCAGTGTTACACAGGAGCCAGCTAGCAGGCGTAGGGCGTCCACGTCTTTTGATTGGATTACCAATATTGAGAGGCAGGTCCTATGGGCAGGTCTATGCAGATCTAGGAAACTAAATTTGATAAACGAATTAATTCGCGTTCTACTGTTTTTTGAACCCACAATGGCGGAAGGAGGAGAAGATATCGATTTGGTCGAGGATATAATTATAACGCCATTCTCAAGACGAACTTTTCAAGAAAAGTTAGACATTGTAAGGAGAGGTCGCCCGACGCCACAAAGCCTGTCACAGGCGGGAAAGGGGTTCGTTCGTTCGCCACTTTCAAAGTTTCAACTATGAGCGCTGTCAATGGCTCACAGGCTCCGAGAAGCACTGCAAACTGTACTGCTGGGAATGCCTATTATTTGCAAGTGATCGATTTGGTGTTTGGAGCCACACTGGCTTTGCAAACTTGAGTTGTCTAACCAAGGCAGCAACGAGACACCAAAGTACGGCTGGGCACTTACAAGCAATGGTGCTTTTGAAAACGTTTGGGGACACCAGAGTGGAGCTACAGCTCTCACTCGTCCTGCGTTATGTGACGGACACGGGAGTCAAGGAGCGATTTATCCGGTTTGAAGATGTGACAAGCGGCAAGCGAGCTGATGACATTGCCGCTCTTATTTTCCGTTTCTTGGAGGAAAATGAATGTAGTCTGGATAAAGTTGTGGCACAGTGTTTTGATGGCGCAGCAGTCATGGCATCTGGACTCAATGGGGTGCAGGCTAAAGTTAAGGAGAGGGCACCGATGGCCTTATTCATTCACTGCTATGCACATCGACTAAATTTAGTACTGACTCAAGGAGCCTCAAAGCTTAAAGAATGCAAGGTCTTCTTTGCCAACCTCAATGGCCTTGCAGCATTTTTCTCACGATCCCCTAAGCGCACGCAACTGTCTAATAATCAGTCTTTGGTGAGTAGGCATACAATGCATGTTATTTTTTATTAAATGTGTATGTATGTTTCGCATTTTATTTCGTTAATATTAAATAGCCTATATATTAACAAAATAAAATGGCAAATAGCCTATGTTGCAAATTATTTGTTTTCTTTTATTTTCAGTGAATAGTTATGTGTCTTTATCATCACGGTGAAACTGCTTTGGGTGCGACAATGCGCTGTTTAGTGAACACACTGTATTTATTTTTTGGGGGACTTAAAGCTCAAAGTTTGTGGACCAGAAATGGATAGAAGAAGAATATTAATATAACTCTGTTGCACTCGACTATGTTCTTGCCTATTAGTTGAACTGTACTGTATTGTACTCTTCCCCTGCAATTCTCTGAAAAAAATGTCAATTTCAAGGTGACGCAACGCCTGGTTATACTGCGTTTCTGTCTAAATGTATAGTGTCTAGAGCCATGGCATCTAAATGATGGTAATAACAGGTGGATTAATTCGGGTGGGACTGTGTAGGACCTCACTGAAGGCCCAGGCGCCAGGCCCACGGCACGCTACTGTATTAACCACATGTTGAATCCAGAATGTTAATATCATGCTAAAAAGTACAATTACAAGTGCATCTTAACAATACCATCCACTTATGAGTAACATCTAAATATACAACATTATTCATGAACAAAACACTGTGTGTGTGACTTTGTGCTTACAGTTTTTTTTGATTGCTTAAGCACGATTTTCAAAACAGGGCCCGTGTTTTCAAAACACTACACACAATTAGCACAACCACACACCCAATTAGCAAAACACTACAGATCATTTGCAAAATTAAACACTCTTGTAAAAACTATACACTTCTTTTTAAAAACCACACTTTGTTACCATATGAAACACACACGTTTCACATTACTATACTCTGTTTGCACGAGTTACACTCTGCTGTGATAAACCTAAAACACTTTTAGCACTTCTACTTCCCTATGATTAGAATAGGCTACTATCAACAAAGTACAAATATAATGTACATTCACCAAACACTACACAAGACCAATGTTGCAGACTGAAGAAACTCATTTATTTCTCAACACGCCCAAAATGTTGACATGGAGATTCATAATACTGTAACCAAACGTCACTTTACGTATTGTAAGTTCAAAAAAATTAAATAAAAAATAACTAGACATTGTCTCTTCGCCTAGCTGGATCTGGCCAGAGAATTTCATCAAACCACGCAGGCAATGTTGTCATTAGCAAGACACCTTGGAAAGAAACGTCTTGAATGACGAATCCATCCTTGCATTGCTGCTACCTCCATCTGGTCACAGGCCTCCTCCATGGCTTGGATGAGGGGTACCTCAGCCTGGAGACGGAGATCATATACCTTCCACCTCCATGCCGAGAAAAACTATTCTATGGGGTTGAGGAATGGAGAGTATGGTGGAAGATATAGGACGGTGAAATGTGGATGTTGCTGAAACCAGTTCTGAACCAGAGCAGAGCGGTGGAAAGACACATTGTCCCAGATAACAATGTATTGCATATGATCGATTTGATTTGCTGCTGTTATGTTGTGCAATTGGTCCAAGAATGTAAGTATGAGTGCTGTGTTGTAAGGGCCCATATGGGCATGGCGGTGGAGGACCCCATTCTGTGTAATGGCTGCACAGAGTGTTATATTACCCCAACGTTTCCCTGGGACATTGACTATAGCCCTGTGGCCAATGATGTTTCTTCCCCTCCTTCGTGTTCTCATCAGGTTGAACCCAGCCTCATCTACGTAAATGAACTCATGCTGGATCTCCTCTCCATCCATTCGTAAAACTCTCTGAAAAACAGTGTCAGGCAAAATTGTGTAGTTCAGTGTAGATCTAGTATACATATTACAGTACAGTAAAAGATTATGAGACAGTATGCAAGATCACACTGCTAAAGTGAATACATACCTCTGCATAATCATGCCGCAGTCATTTCACCCTTTCGGAATTGCGCTCGAAAGGCACTCGATAAATTTGCTTCATTTTAATATTTTTTTTTTTAGGATGCGTGCCAGTGTTGATGTTGAGACCTGATGGATATCGTTGAAAATGGCGTGGTTATTGACAATGTTAGCTTGGAGCTGCTTGAGTGTTATAGCATTGTTGGCCAAAACCATGTTTACTATCTCCCTCTCTTGCTGTTCTGTGAACATAGGAGGCCTTCCCCCTTGTCATCCCTGACCCTCAATCCTATGTAGAAGAAAAAAAACAGTATACAATCGTACAGTAATTTCACAGGAAAAGGTAACAGAAGTGCTGATAGTGCATAGAATACAGTACTGTAAGCAGTTACTGAAACCGTGCAGATGTTTTTGATATGATGATATTTTTACAATACCTATTTTCCAGTCGAAATGTTCTCATCACACTTGCCACTGTATATCGGCTTAGATTTGGCTGTACTCGCAGTCCAGCCTCCCTCAGCGTCAGGCCGTGGTTGACAACGTGGTCAACCAGTGTTGCGCGGATCTCATTTGTCAGATTCGGTCCTCTTTGAGCACCTTCTTGTCTTCCTCTTTCTCTTCCTCTTCCTCCACTTCCTCCTCCTCCTCGTCCTCCTCGTTCTCCTCCTCATCCTCCTCGTTCTCCTCCTCGTCCTCCTCGTTCTCCTCGTCCTCCTCGTCCTCCTCGTTCTCCTCGTCCTCCTCGTCGTCCTCCTCCTCATCCTCCTCCTCGTCTTACTCTTTCTCTGACTCTTTCCATTGTGCTTGAAGACCGATGAACTCACCTGCTGCTTTTTATAGTGCTTATACACCTGATTGGTGTGTCTACAATTAAGCAAACGAGTGTTTGCACACCTGATGACTGTGTTGAACCAATTGGTTGGACGGTGTGGTAATTTGACAGTCAGTGCTTTGGTATTGCAAGGATGTGACTTCATGATAGATTTTTGTGTGTAATGTATGTTAAGTGTGTTTAGTGTTTTGCAAATCACTGAGTGTAGAGTTTTGCAACAAGTGTGAGGTTGACAATGTGCTTATAGTTGTGCAAATATGGGCTGATGTTTTGCTTCTTGAGTGTAAGGTTTTGCTAATAGTGTACTACTACTACCAAAAAAACTGTAAAAGAATCAAACTTTTTCTGAAGACGACAAGACGACCTCTCATAGTGGATCAAAATGATTTATGCACGAGCACGCAGGGAAAAACGGAAGTACACTCTCCCCTACTCCCAGAATGCAGGCATGCATAATAACAAATCAACATTCCATATTAATATATGAACCTGGTGAAATTCAGAAAGTACTTTAACAACTGTTAAATATGGAATATACAGTGAGCTCCAAAACTTGCCCAACCCCCCCCCCCCCCCCCCCCCCCCCCCCCCCCTTCTCCTTCACCCAAATCCAGACAGCTGATGTTCTGAAAGAGCTGAAAAATCTGGATCCCTACAAATCAGCTGGGCTAGACAATCTGGACCCTCTCTTTCTAAAATTATCCGCCAAAATTGTTCAACCCCTATTACTAGCCTGTTCAACCCCTATTACTAGCCTGTTCAACCCCTATTACTAGCCTGTTCAACCCCTATTACTAGCCTGTTCAACCCCTATTACTAGCCTGTTCAACCCCTATTACTAGCCTGTTCAACCCCTATTACTAGCCTGTTCAACCCCTATTACTAGCCTGTTCAACCCCTATTACTAGCCTGTTCAACCCCTATTACTAGCCTGTTCAACCCCTATTACCAGCCTGTTCAACCTCTCTTCCTGAGATCCCCAAAGATTGGAAAGCTGCCGCAGTCATCGGGGAGACACTCTAGACACAAACTGTTACAGACCTATATCCATCCTGCCCTGCCTTTCTAAAATCTTCAAAAGCCAAGTTAACAAACAGATCACCAACCATTTCGAATCCCACCGTACCTTCTCCACTATGCAATCTGGTTTCCGAACTGGTCATGGGTGCACCTCAGCCACGCTCAAGGTCCAAAACCATATCATAACTGCCATCGATAAAAGACAGTATAGTGCAGCCGTCTTCATCGACCTGGCCAAGGCTTTGGACTCTGTCAATCACTGCATTCTTATCGGCAGACTCAACAGCCTTGGTTTCTCAAATGACTGCCTCGCCTGGTTCACCAACTACTTCTCAGATAGAGTTCAGTGTGTCAAATCGGAGGGCCTGTTGTCCGGACCTCTGGCAGTCTCTATGGGGGTGCCACAGGGTTCAATTCTCGGGCAAACTCTTTTCTCTGTGTATATCAATAATGTCGCTCTTGCTGCTGGTGATTCTCTGATCCATCTCTATGCAGACGACACCATTCTGTATACATCTGACTCTTCTTTGGACACTGTGTTAACAAAACTCTAAAAGAGCTTCAATGCCATACAACACTCCTTACGTGGCCTCCAACTTCTTTTAAATGGTAGTAAAACTAAATGCATGCTCTTCAACCGGTCGCTGCCCGCACCCACCCGCCTTACTACTCTGGACGGTTCTGACTTAGAATATGTGGACAACTACAAATACCTAGGTGCTTGTTAGACTGTAAACTCTCCTTCCAGACTCACATTAAGCATCACCAATCCAAAATGAAATCTAGAGTCTGCTTCCTATTTCGCAACAAAGCCTCCTTCACTCATGCTGCCAAACATACTCACTTCATAATCATCGCCAAACCCACTGGCTCCAGGTCATCTACAAGCCTCTGCTAGGTAAAGCCCCGCCTTATCTCAGCTCACTGGTCACCATAGCAACACCCACCCGTAGCACGAGCTCCAGCAGGTATATTTCACTGGTCATTCCCAAAGCCAACACTTCCTTTGGCCGCCTTTCCTTCCAGTTCTCTGCTGCCAATGACTGGAACGAATTGCAAAAATCACTGAAGTTGGAGACTTATATCTCCCTCACTAAGTTTAAGCATCAGCTGTCAGAGCAGCTTACCGATCAATGTACCTGTACACATTCAATCTGTAAATAGCACACCCAACTACCTCATCCCCATATTGTTATTTATCTTCTTTCTCTTTTGCACCCCAGTATCTCTACTTGCACATCATCATCTGCACATCTATCACTCCAGTGTTAATGCTAAATTGTAAATATTTCGCCTCTATGGCCTATTTATTGCCTTACCTCCCTAATCTTCTACATTTGCACACACTGTACATAGACTTTTCTATTGTGTTATTGACTGTACGTTTCTTTATGTGTAACTCTGTGTTGTTGTTTTTGTTGCACTGCTATGCTTGATCTTAGCCAGGTTGCAGTTGTGAATGAGAACTTGTTCTCAACTGGCCTACCTGGTTAAATAAAGGTGAAATAAAATAATTTAAAATAATAAAAATAAGGTATTGGGACAGTGACACATTGTTTGTTGTTTTGGCTCTGTACTCCAGCACTTTGGATTTTAAATGATACAATGACTGAGGTTAAATTTGCTCTATTTTGAGGGTATTTTCATCCATATCGGGTTAACCTTTACATATGACAGCACTTCTCTTTACATAGTCTCCACATTTTAGGGGATCCGAAGTATTGGGACAAATTCACTAATATGTGTATTGAAGTAGTCAAAAGTGTAGTATTTAGTCCCATGTGTATGGAATATATTACATATTTAAGGGGTGGGGGGAGGTGGAGGGGGTGATTAGACATTTTTGTTTTTTGGGTGGACGTGGGGGGTAGAGGGGAGATGTGATGGGATTAGGACAGGGCAGGTGGGAGGATGGGAGTTGGGTGGAGATATGTGGGGGTGTGGCAGATAAGGCAGGTAAGAGATGGGTGGGTTCAATATTGAGTGGTAGATATGAGGTCATAGAAAGCTGTGCAGCAGAATGACTTCTATAATATAATATAATACTTTCAAACCCGTATTGTCGCTATTCCACCTGCCACATACAGCACAGCTCAACACTCTATTGATGTACATCTTTGTAAGGAAGGGCTGTGAACAATATCGTACAGCAGTGGAGGCTGGTGAAGAGAGGACGGCTCATAATTATGTCTACAATTGAGTGTAATGGAATGGTATCAAACAGATGAAAACCATGTGTTTATATACCATTCCATTCACTCCATTCCGGCCATTATTATGAGCCATCCTCCCCTCAGCAGCCTCCACTGTTGTACAGTTACACCTGTCAACCTTTGATATGGTATGTGCCTGACATCAAGGATAAGCATTAGTGCCACAGTGTCATGCAACACATGTTGCAAGGTTCAAGGTATGGTTACCAAAGCAACCAGGAGTGTGATGTGTGACAGCACAGCTATAGACATACACTTTCTTTCAGGGAAGCGTGAGGTTTAGTTCACTAAGCGTAAAGTCAAGGTGAATCGATGGCATTGATACAGTTTGAGGTCATTCTGTTCCTCTTCCTTCCATTTCAAAGGCATTTACTTTCAACTTTTTATTTTTCCAACGATCAAAGGCTTTAAAATAAATCTTGACTATACTATAATCTCTCCCAATTTAAGTTGTCAGGCTCTCTCTCTCTCTCTCTCTATTCCTCTAATTACTCTGCCGTGCCCCCCTGCTTACCTAAATAGGAAACGCGCGCACACACACACACACACACACATAAAACACACACTTTCTGCCTTTCAGAACCCCTTTTGAAACACTTATCTGTTTTGTTTGTCAAAGTGATTTCCTTTGTTAGTTCCCTTTTCTGTGAGCGATGACATTTTGAGTTTGAGTTATGGGAACTTAACACTACAACGGCGCAGGTTGGGGCCCCCTATGGAAAATGATCTCCAGATTAAAATCAAAGGAGCTCTCATCTCTCCCCCTCTCCTGTAGAGAAATAACAAAAAATAAAGAGATGATTAGGGATAACCCAGCCAAGCCTCTTAATCTGGAGACAAAAGATCCTTCACATCAGAGGTTACCCTAGTTGAAGAAAGAGAGAGATGGAAAGAGAGAGGTAAAAGATGCAGGAGTAGAGGTCATTAGTAGATGTATAGAAATAAAGGAACAGAAAGGAAGAAATGAAAATAAAAACATAAAGCAGAGAGATTGACAGATCCGTATTGGGTTAAAAGAGTGCATATGGCTCTCTGCCTGTCTCTGTGATTTAAGTGGTTTTAGGTGACAGGTTACCACACCCCTTCCTAACACTTACAGACTGGCTTCCACCTTGAAAATGCCAGTGCCACAAAAGAACAGTCACACAGTAGTGTGTGTGTCGTGTGTGTCTTTTTGACTTGACATTAAAAAGGTGTTTCACACATTCACCCATTTTCTCACCTCTACTCCTTAAGAACAATTTGTCAACAAAACAATATTTAGAAATGTATTTTGTCTTAACTAAAGCAAAGTTCTCTGTTTCACAGTCTTCCCCTGAATAAAATTGTAAAATGTATATCTCAACATCTTTACTTTGAAGAAAACATTTATGTTAATGTTATTCTAAGGAGCATTTGTCTATTTCCACTGGAGGTAGTCTTTAAACAGACTCCACTCCAAATAATGTGTTCCTTATCCTGAACTCTCTCCAGGGAATTATAGAAAGCACACTTATCATAACATGGATTCGTCGCCCTAAAACTAATTCTGATTTAGCATAATCACCTGGGGTGAAGGTAAAACAATACTCAATATGCCACCTCGCAATAGGAATACCATTACTTTAGTAGTCTAGTCACGGTAGTACACGGCAACAACAACAACAACAACAACACAACTTAACCTAAGGGGCATACAAACCAGTTTACATTCTATTCTACAAGGACCCTGTGCATTATCCTGAACCCACAATGAAATATTCAATGTGTTCTTGCTGAGAGGTTGAACTTAATTAAATTACAATGGTCTTTAGTTTGTTTCCAAATAATACAAGAAAGCGAGAAAATGAAAATAATAACTTTATTGTCCATCCAGCATGAACATTTTTCTTTGGCATCACCTTCATTAAAAGAACCACATACACATACATTCTCACATCATACATATTTAAACCAGTCAGTCCATCATGTTGCATTTGTAACAGTATAACTTTAGACCGTCCCCTCGCCCCGACCTGGGCGCGAACCAGGGACCCTCTGCACACATCAACAACAGTCGCCCACAAAGCGTCGTTACCCATCGCTCCACAAAAGCCGCGGTTTCCCCTCTGCAAGGGGAAACCCTACTTCAAGTCTCAGAGCAAGTGACGTAACCGATTGAAACGCTATTAACGCGCACCACCGCTACCTAGCTAGCCATTTCACATCCGTTACATTCACCCCCCTTTCGACCTCCTCCTTTTCCGCAGCAACCAGTGATCCGGGTCAACAGCATCAATGTAACAGTATAACTTTACGGCCGTCCCCTCGCCCCGGGCGCGAACCAGGGACCCTCTGCACACATCAACAACTGACACCCACGAAGCGTCGTTACCCATTGCTCCACAAAAGCCGCGGCCCTTGCAGAGCAAGGGGAAACCCTACTTCAAGTCTCAGAGCAAGTGACGTAACCGATTGAAACGCTATTAGCGCGTACCTGCTAACTAGCTAGCCATTTCACATCCGTTACACATACACTAACAACATAGAGGACATTAATTAATACATTCACTCACAACTGTCCCCAACTGCACTAGATAGATAAGTACATATACAGATACAATTCACTTTGCATCTAGTACATTCTTTTCTTTAGTACATTCTTTTCTTTAGTACCTTCTTTTCCAGTACCTTCTTTCTGGTTGCCTTGTGGAACAGAATGCTCAACTGTGCCTGTGGTCAGCCAATTACTTTGCTGGCTGTGTTTACTATTCTGGTCAGTTTGCTTTTGCTCCTCACGCTCAGATTACCATACCAGACTGTCATATTGAACGTGAGGATGCTCTCCACCAAGCTGCTGTACACCCTCTCCAGAAGATCCTGGCTGACCCCAAACCCCTTTCATTTCCTGATTAAGAACAGGCGTTGGTTTGCTTTTTAAAAATACAGTCTGAATTCTCTGTAAAACTCAGCTTATTATCAATTTGTGTGCCTAGGTATTTAAAACACTCAACCACCTCCACTGGTTGGTTGTTCAGAGAGAGTGGTTGGGACATTGGTAAGTTGTTGCCATTGATGATCAGCACCTTTGTCTTTTCCACGTTGATGTGGAGGGCACTTGACCGACACCATTCTTGAAGGTTGTTGGTCTGTTTAAAATAGCTGTCCACATCTGACGTAGCATCTTTAAAAAGAGTCCTACCAGAGCCATGTCATCCGCGTACTTGAAAAGCCTCACATTGTTTCCTCGGATGTTCATCTTGTTAGTGTAGATAGAGAACAACAACGGTGAAAGGACACACCCCTGGGGCGCCCCTGTGTTCAGGGTCAGTTCATCAGAGAGAGATCATGTTTTTGTTATTCTGTTGTGTTGTGTAATGCCTGTCAGGTTCATAGGAGTCAGGGGATGTGGACCTCAGTGTGGTAAGAGGGGTCAGAGGTGACTCTAAACTTGGAGTAAAAGGTTTCCGACACTGAGGGAAAGGCCAGACACGTATCCCAGATACCACACATCTAACCACAGAGGATCAGAGTTACCCTCAGCTGTTCTCTCCTATGTCTGAGTAACAGGAAATACCCTCTCACACCCCAGGTTATGTAAACATGTGGTACACACACTTCCCTCACATATCTCTCCTGAGAGCTGCAGTTACCCTCCATTGCCTCAGCTGTTCTCCACCACCTCTGTGTGAGAGGAGAGGCACTCTCACACCCTTGGTTACGTAAACATAAACAAACGTATGTTTAGACATTACACACACACACATGCATACGTATATACAAATGTCGGACCTTAATTTGAGCCAGTTTGCTACAGCAGGGAAATTATCCTGCAGCAACAGGAAATGTGAATTATTATATGGATTATAATTAATGGACATTTTTGTAAGGGTTGTTACATTTTTCTTGAGGAAAAATGAAGTTGGACATTTTCAAAGTGGAAATTACAAACTTCAGAAGCCTTTTTTAAACGTCAAATACATCACAAGTTTTACTTTTCCTACAACAGGCTGATCAAATTAAGATGCTACATCTGTACATTACACTTAATAGTACCACCTCAACTCAACAGCCACCTCCTCTGTGCGTGGGTGTGTGTGTGTGAGACTGTTGTTTAATCTCTAGTCTTCAGAGACATTAAAGGACAGCCGTGCTCTGTAATACTGTTGAGCCAGCGCATGTTGCCATGGTGTAAGCACATATTCTGACATGCGTAGGCCATCGCTGAAAAACACTCCCTCGTGGTTCTTTTAGTGCCCCAAAGCAGTGTGTGTGTGTGTGTGTGTGTGTGTGTGTGTGTGTGTGTGTGTGTGTGTGTGTGTGTGTGTGTGTGTGTGTGTGTGTGTGTGTGTGTGTGTGTGTGTGTGTGTGTGTGTGTGTGTGTGTGTGTGTGTGTGTGTGTGTGTGTGTGTGTGTGTGTGTGCGCATGTGTGTATGCGCGTGAATTTGTGTGTGTGTGTGTGTGTGTCTTCAGGATTGGTGGGTTCCCTGCGGGACAGTTGAGCTAACGTAGGCTAAAGCGATTAGCATGAGGTTGTAAGTAACAAGAACATTTCCCAGGACATAGACATATGTGATATCGGCAGAAAGCTTAAATTCTTGTTAATCTAACTGCACTGTCTAATTTATAGTAGCTATTACAGTGAAAGAATACCATACTATTGTTTGAGGAGGGTGCACAGTTTTGAACATGAAAAGTTATTAATTAACAAATTAGGCACATTTGGGCAGTCTTGATATAAAATTTTGAACAGAAATGCAATGGTTCATTGGATCAGAATACAACTTTGCAAAAACACTGCTGCCATCTTGTGGCCAATATCTAAATTGCACCTGGGCTGGAATAATACATTTTGGCCTTTCTCTTACATTTCAAAGATGATGATGCAAAAAAAAATTATATTTTACAAGATCTATTGTGTTATATTCTCCTACATTTTTTTCACATTTCCACAAACTTCAAAGTGTTTCCTTTCAAGTGGTAACAAGAATATGCAAATCCTTGCTTCAGGTCCTGAGCTACAGGCAGTTAGATTTGGGTATGTCATTTTAGGCGAACATTGAAAAAAAGGGGCCAATCGTTAAGAGGATCCTTAAGTAAAACTGACAAAGGTGTTACCCTGTTCTTCCAAAGGGGTAATGTTGAGACACAATTTTGTCAGGGCAACACTAATAGAACTGCAAATATCACAATCTGCCAAAGTGATAATGGTTTGTTCAATAATTCAACAGCTGCTGGTACAAACCTAATGCACATCCTTACATTAGTACACACACACAGGCAAGTAAACACACACAATTAAGAGTACACACTCAAATCTATCTGAATGACTACACTCATGGTGATACCTTTGTTCAATAATTCAACACCCCTGACATACAGTAGGTTTTCCATTCTACCACCCACACTAAAACAAAAATATAGCCCAACACACAAACACCAATACACACAGCCAGAACCATGACAGTTTAATATACTCTCTGCTATTTACAGTTAAAGAATACACTTAAAATATTTGTCAAGTATTTAAACCCATGGTCATAGTCCAGGCAGATTGCTCAAGAGTGACTTCGAAATTGGACGTCGTGAAATGCCTGTGCTCTATTACATAATGACTGTGTACCATAATGACCATAATGACTGTGTACCATAATGACTGTGTACCATAATCACTGTGTACCATAATGACTGTGTACCATAATGACTGTGTACCATAATGACTGTGTACCATAATGTGGAAATGAAGGTCTCGTGTTCAAACCCTATCCCAAACCTTAACCCTTAAATTAACCACTTGGAATGAATGCCTAAACGTCATGTTTTAGCCCTATCCCAGAATGTAACCCTTAAAAACACTTTGAAATTTAACGTTTGGAGAAACGGAACGATGCTGGGCAGGAGGAGTCAAAACAGTGTTTAAAACACTTTTGGAGAAACGTGGATAAACGTCTAATTCTGCAGTGAAACTGTGATGGCTTGTTGCATAGTTATGGTAAGCAGAAGACTAGTCTTCAAGGTTGTCTGTCTCTCAGTACCCTCAGTAATGGGATCAAAATCCATTCACCCCAGGGTTGTTTTATAACCTTTGAACTCTGAGTACAGATTTAAGATCTTAATTTGATCCCCCTGTTGCAGGATAACTTTCCTTTAAATCAATCAATCAATCAATTTTATTTATAAAGCCCTTTTTACATTAGCAGTTGTCACAAAGTCCTTATAAATAAACCCAGCCTAAAACCCCAAAGAGCAAGCAATACAGATGTAGAAGCACGGCAGCTAGGAAAAACTCCCGAGAAAGGCAGGAACCTAGGAACAAACATAGAGAGGAACCCGGCTCTGAGGGTTGGCCAGTCCTCTTCTGGCGGTGCCAGGTGGAGATCATAAGAGTACATAGCCATTAATTAAGGATAGATCATTCTTCAAGATGTTCAAACATTTATAGATGTTCAAACATTCATAAAAATCACAGTGGTTATAGAGGGTGCAAAAAGTCAGCACCTCAGGGTAAATGTCAGTGGACTTTTCATAGCCGAGCATTCAGAGGTTGAGACAGCAGGTGTGGGGGCAATTACACCAAATATTACACCCTGGCACATAGACTATTGCAGCATAGATACTGGAGACTGAGACGTGGACCCGTCCAAAGTTACCCACGGACAGGGCCAACCAGGCAGGATATTACCCCATCCACTTTGCCAAAGCACAGCCCCTACACAACTAAAGGGATATCACAGACCACTAACTTACTACCCTGAGACAAGGCCGATTATAGCCCACGAAGATCTTCCCCACCGCACAAGCCCGAGGACAGGAAGGATGGAAGAGAGCAAGCAAGCCAGTGACTCAGCCCCCGTAATAGGGTCAGAGCAGAGAATCCCAGTGGAGAGAGGGGAACCGGCCAGGCAGAGACAGCAAGGGCGGTTCGTTGCTCCAGTGCCTTTCCGTTCACCTTCACACTCCTGGCCCAGACTACACTCAATCATAGGACCTACTGAATAGAAGAGTCTTGAGTAAAGAGTTAAAGGTTGAGATCGAGTCTGCGTCTCTCACATGGGTAGGCAGACCTTTCCATAAAAATGTTGCTCTATAGGAGAAAGCCCTGCCTCCAGCTGTTAGCTTAGAAATTCTAGGAAGAATAAGGAAGCCTGCTTCTTGTGACCGTAGCGTACGTGTAGGTACTGTATATATTTTTTTTCCGGGTCAAGGTTGGGCTTTTTCAAGTTTGGCTTTATTACTGCCACTTTTAGTGAGTTTGGTACACATCCGGAGGATAGGGAGCCATTTATTGTGTTCAACATATTAGGACCAAGCACAGGAAGTAGCTCTTTGAGTAGTTTAGTTGGAATAGGGTCCAGTAGACAGCTGGAAGGTTTAGAGGGCATGACTATTTTCAGGAATGTGTCAAGAGATACAGGATTAAAAAACGTGAGTGTTTCCATTGATCTAAGGTCCTGGTAGTTCTGTGCAGACTCAGGAAAACTGAGTTTTTGAGAAATATGCATATTAAGAAAAAGGCTTCTGAAGTTTGTAATTCCCACTTTGACATTTCAGACTGGATTTGCCCTTACAACATTTTTTATTAACCCCTAATTAGCTTCCTGTGGCTGGTTAGCTGTTAGCGTTCTAGCTAGCTAGCGGCTGTCATGTGATGTAACTGAGCTTGCGTTAGGGGTGAGAGGCTTTGTTAACGGTGCTTGACTGCAGGGAGAGAGACCGCTAAATGATGACATCACTCAACATGCAAATGACTAGTACGCCATGCAGTGCAGTAGAGAGATAAGATATGCATGCAGCCTGCACTTCATATTAACTGGTGTAGTTTAGCATGAAACCCAGAAAGAGTTTATTTATTGAGTGTGGTGTAGTGATGCAGATTTGTCTCGCCTGTATAGTGAGAATGTAAGTTACTGTGGAGTGTTTTAACACTCAGTCACTGCACACATGTGCAATGGGGTGGGACCTTTACCATAACCCACTACATGGGATGCTGCCATCCAGATAGATAAGCTACGCTACGATGCACAGAGCTGAGCGGTCCTTTTTCCACACTTACCTTAATGATCATTAGTTCATGATAATATCTATTAAAATGCCTCTGTGCTGTAAAAGCAGAGGGGGGACCAGGTCTATGGCAGGTTTTGGGATGTCTGACTGGTTGAAGACACATCAAGTCTAAATGGGAGAGATTCCCCTAGCTACCCAAATAGATCAGCTTCTCTTTCTCTATCTTGCAAATGGATTCTATCCTCAAACACATTCGATCCTCAAACAACCTCAAAACATCTCTCAATGCTTAACACAGCGCTTAAACCACTAAGATGTTGTGCACATTCAAAACAGATCCACCATCCATACCATTGCTCTACAGCGTGTGAATCATCAAGCCCAGCGCCACAGCTCCGTGTATAGGCATCCTGTGCCTCACTGACAGGCCTTCTCACTGACAGGCCTTCTCACTGACAGACCTTCTCACTGACAGACCTTCTCACTGACAGGGCTTCTCACTGACAGGCCTTCTCACTGACAGACCTTCTCACTGACAGGCCTTCTCACTGACAGGCCTTCTCACTGACAGGCCTTCTCACTGACAGACCTTCTCACCGACAGGCCTTCTCACTGACAGGCCTTCTCACTGACAGGCATTCTCACTGACAGACCTTCTCACTGACAGGCCTTCTCACTGAAAGACCTTCTCACTGACAGGCCTTCTCACTGACAAGCCTTCTCACTGACAGGCCTTCTCACTGACAGGCCTTCTCACTGACAGGCCTTCTCACTGGCAGGCCTTCTCACTGACAGACCTTCTCACTGACAGGCATTCTCACTGACATGCCTTCTCACTGACAGACCTTCTCACTGACAGGCCTTCTCACTGACAGGCCTTCTCACTGAAAGACCTTCTCACTGACATACCTTCTCACTGACAGGCCTTCTCACTAACAGACCTTCTCACTGACAGACCTTCTCACTGACAGACCTTCTCACTGACATGCCTTCTCACTGACAGGCCTTCTCACTGACAGACCTTCTCACTGACAGGCCTTCTCACTGACAGGCCTTCTCACTGACAGACCTTCTCACTGACAGGTCTTCTCACTGACAGGTCTTCTCACTGACAGGCCTTCTCACTGACAGACCTTCTCACTGACAGGCCTTCTCACTGACAGACCGTCTCACTGACAGGCCTTCTCACTGACAAGCCTTCTCACTGACAGGCCTTCTCACTGACAGGCCTTCTCACTGACAGGCCTTCTCACTGACAGGCCTTCTCACTGACAGGCCTTCTCACTGACAGACCTTCTCACTGACAGGCCTTCTCACTGACATGCCTTCTCACTGACAGACCTTCTCACTGACAGGCCTTCTCACTGACAGGCCTTCTCACTGACAGACCTTCTCACTGACAGACCTTCTCACTGACAGGCCTTCTCACTGACAGACCTTCTCACTGACAGGCCTTCTCACTGACAGACCTCACTGACAGACCTTCTCACTGACAGACCTTCATACTGACAGGCCTCACTGACAAGCCTTCTCACTGACAGACCTTCTCACTGACAAGCCTTCTCACTGACAGGCCTTCTCACTGACAGGTCTTCTCACTGACAGGTCTTCTCACTGACAGGCCTTCTCACTGACAGGCCTTCTCACTGACAGGCCTTCTCACTGACAGGTCTTCTCACTGACATACCTTCTCACTGACAGACCTTCTCACTGACAGGCCTTCTCACTGACAGGTCTTCTCACTGACAGGTCTTCTCACTGACAGGCCTTCTCACTGACAGGCCTCACTGACAGGCCTTCTCACTGACAGACCGTCTCACTGACAGGCCTTCTCACTGACAAGCCTTCTCACTGACAGGCCTTCTCACTGACAGGCCTTCTCACTGACAGGCCTTCTCACTGACAGGCCTTCTCACTGACAGACCTTCTCACTGACAGGCTTTCTCACTGACATGCCTTCTCACTGACAGACCTTCTCACTGACAGGCCTTCTCACTGACAGGCCTTCTCACTGACAGACCTTCTCACTGACAGACCTTCTCACTGACAGGCCTTCTCACTGACAGACCTTCTCACTGACAGGCCTTCTCACTGACAGACCTTCTCACTGACAGGCCTTCTCACTGACAGACCTCACTGACAGACCTTCTCACTGACAGACCTTCATACTGACAGGCCTCACTGACAAGCCTTCTCACTGACAGACCTTCTCACTGACAAGCCTTCTCACTGACAGGCCTTCTCACTGACAGGTCTTCTCACTGACAGGTCTTCTCACTGACAGGCCTTCTCACTGACAGGCCTTCTCACTGACAGGCCTTCTCACTGACATGCCTTCTCACTGACAGGTCTTCTCACTGACATACCTTCTCACTGACAGACCTTCTCACTGACAGGCCTTCTCACTGACAGGTCTTCTCACTGACAGGTCTTCTCACTGACAGGTCTTCTCACTGACAGGCCTTCTCACTGACAGGCCTTCTCACTGACAGACCTTCTCACTGACAGACCTTCTCACTGACAGACCTTCTCACTGACAGGCCTTCTCACTGACAGACCTCACTGACAGACCTTCTCACTGACAGACCTTCATACTGACAGGCCTCACTGACAAGCCTTCTCACTGACAGACCTTCTCACTGACAAGCCTTCTCACTGACAGGCCTTCTCACTGACAGGTCTTCTCACTGACAGGTCTTCTCACTGACAGGCCTTCTCACTGACAGGCCTTCTCACTGACAGGCCTTCTCACTGACAGGTCTTCTCACTGACATACCTTCTCACTGACAGACCTTCTCACTGACAGGCCTTCTCACTGACAGGTCTTCTCACTGACAGGTCTTCTCACTGACAGGCCTTCTCACTGACAGGCCTCACTGACAGGCCTTCTCACTGACAGACCGTCTCACTGACAGGCCTTCTCACTGACAAGCCTTCTCACTGACAGGCCTTCTCACTGACAGGCCTTCTCACTGACAGGCCTTCTCACTGACAGGCCTTCTCACTGACAGACCTTCTCACTGACAGGCCTTCTCACTGACATGCCTTCTCACTGACAGACCTTCTCACTGACAGGCCTTCTCACTGACAGGCCTTCTCACTGACAGACCTTCTCACTGACAGACCTTCTCACTGACAGGCCTTCTCACTGACAGACCTTCTCACTGACAGGCCTTCTCACTGACAGACCTTCTCACTGACAGGCCTTCTCACTGACAGACCTCACTGACAGACCTTCTCACTGACAGACTTTCATACTGACAGGCCTCACTGACAAGCCTTCTCACTGACAGACCTTCTCACTGACAAGCCTTCTCACTGACAGGCCTTCTCACTGACAGGTCTTCTCACTGACAGGTCTTCTCACTGACAGGCCTTCTCACTGACAGGCCTTCTCACTGACAGACCTTCTCACTGACAGGCTTTCATTATCCTCTACAGATGCTCTGTCCACAACTCAGCAGAAGAGGAGAGAACATGTGTGTGTGTGTGTGTGTGTGTGTGTGTGTGTGTGTGTGTGTGTGTGTGTGTGTGTGTGTGTGTGTGTGTGTGTGTGTGTGTGTGTGTGTGTGTGTGTGTGTGTGTGTGTGTGTGTGTGTGTGTGTGTGTGTGTGTGTGTGTGTGTGCACGTGTTTAAGTTTTAATGTCACATGCACAAGTACAGTGAAATGCCTTTCTTGCAAGCTTCACACCCAACAACGCAGTAGACAATATAAGTGTGTGGATACATTTTTGACTGTCAAAACATCCATAAACAAGGGTTCCTCCCCCGTGTTCTGTACCTACTAATCAAACAGAGAGTGTTTGATTTACCTTTGCATTTCTGACAGTCCGGACAGAGTTACAGAACATCACCCCACTGGCTTGCCTTCTACTGTACCTTCCTCACCCAGAGGGATTTGTGATCTCAGCAAAAACGATGTGTCTGTACTAACAGATGGGAACAAGTAGTCTATATGTTATCTACATGTGGCAGACACTTCATGTGCGACATGTTCATATGATAGGATGGGCTGTTATGATAGAATGACCTGAAGTCAGCTGTGGTAACCACAATGACAAGCACAAGGTTTGACTCCACAATGCTTTTGTCATTATATTTGCAGTAGAAAAACTCTGTTGTATCATTGTGTCAAATGCATTCTACATTAGTTGTACAACTTGAGTGTGTAGGGGGCCAAGGACTGCTAATGGGATCATGGTATTGAATCAGGATTGATGTGTATTGATGTGTATTGATGTGTACTGACGTGTATGCAGGGCTCATCTGAGAAAGAGACCTTGGTCTCAGCATGACTCCCTGTCGAAATAAAGGTTCAATTATAAAACATGCGTAAACTGTTTGTTGTGAACCAAATGACCCCTACCGATGTCTCTCTGAACTGGGTCAAAGTTCACTATGCCTGCCCCTCCTCCTCCTCCTCCCCAATCACCACATACCACCACAAACACACACACACTCACACACTCACACAGACAAACACATTCCTTACCTCCCAGTCTCTAGCCTTGTATGATCCTTGTCCAAATAAGCAGTCTAGTCGTCCTTGTTTTTCTACATCCAATCCATCAGCCTTAGGTACTCAACCCCCTGTTAAATAACTCCTCATCTGTCTGTGTAAACACAATCACACACACACACACACACACACACACACACACACACACACACACACACACACACACACACACACACACACACACACACACACACACACACACACACACACACACACACACACACACACACAAACACTTACACACATATACATGCACACACACACACAGTTACGCACATAAAGACACACACACCCTGTCTATCTGTAGAAAATGTCAACAGCATTGCCTCAAGGTTAGGTAGTTTTCTCCAGACCCCTGTCTGTCTCTAAAGCTATGTTCACACTGCACAAATCAGTAAACAAAAACATCTGTTTTAGAATACTGACTGTCCAAACAGCAAGATACAAGTGACCAAATCAGATGTGCTGTGTTCTGACAGCAGTCATTTGCTGACATGGCTACGCTAGTCGTCATAGTAACAACGGTTGTGTGCGAAGTGGTGTAGCCTGATTGGTGGTGGTGCTCATGCTTCCTATCACTCAGAAGTGATGTAACAAGTTACAATGCCTGCCATGGACGTTTCCCAGTTGCTTTGAATATTCACTTCAAACTTCCAATATGAACATGGCTTGAGTTTCCATAGAAAGAGATCAGATTTTTCTAGTAATGTCACACCCTGATCTGTTTCACCTGTCCTCGTTATTGTCTCCACCCCCTCCAGGTGTCGCTTGTTTTCCCCAGTGTAATTATCCCTGTGTTTCCTGTCTCTCTGTGCCAGTTCGTCTTGTATTTCCAAGCCTACCAGCGTTTTTTCCCGTTTTTCCTGCTTTGCCTTTTCTCCTTTTTCTAGTCCTCCCGGTTTTGAAGCTTACCTGTTCTGGACTCCGTACCCGCCTGCCTGACCATTCTGCCTGACCTGACCTCGAGCCTGCCTGCCACTCTGTACCTCCTGGACTCTGATCTGGTTATGACCTTTTGCCTGTCCACGACCATTTTCTTGCCTGTTCCCTTTGGATTTATTAAACATCTTAATCTCCAACCATCTGCCTCCTGTGTCTGCATTTGGGTCTCGCCTAGTGCCATGATAGTACGAACTGGCCATGACAGACCCAGCAGACTTGGACCAGCTCCACCACGCTGTCTCCCTACAGGGAGCCACTATTGGGAGACATCAGGAGTTGCTACCAGGCCATTTGGAAGGGCTCAGTTCCTTAACTTCTTTGGGCTAGGGGGCAGTATTCGGAAGTTTGGATGAATGAGGTGCCCAAATTAAACTGTCTGTTACTCAGGCCCAGAAGCTAGGATGTGCATAAATGGTAGTATTGGGTAGAAAACACTCTAAAGTTTCCAAAACTGTTAAAATAATGTCTGTGAGTATTACAGAACTGATATGGCAGGCAAAAACCCAAGGACAATCCATCCAGACTTTTTATTTTTCAGCTCACCTCTGATTACAATGGCTGGGAATGGGAATATAAAAGGAAGTCCTCCCAGATTGCAGTTCCTAGGGCTTCCACTAGATGTCAATAGTCTTTAGAAAGAGTTTCAGGCTTGTTTTTTGAAAAATTAGCTAGAATTTGTAGTTTTTCTAAGTGGCTCCCATTTTGGCTGTAGTGTTTGTAGCGCGTTCTGGTGAGCGAGTGTACTTCGTTATTTATCTCCGGTAATTGTCTCCGGTATTCTCCATCTTAAGGTAAGTGATTTATTTTATCGCTATTTCTGACTTTCGTGACGCATCTGCTTGGTTGGAAAATGTATGTAATGCTTTTATGTGCGGGGCGCTGTCCTCAGATAATTGCATGGTGTGCAATTAGCCTTTTTGAAATCTGACAACACGGCTGGATTAACAAGAAGTTAAGCTTTTAAATGATGTATGACACTTGTATTTTTATGAATGTTTAATATTACGATTTCTGTAATTTGAATTTGGCGCTCTGCAATTTCACCGGATGTTTGCCAGGTGGGACGATAGCATCCCAATGATCCGTAAGAAGTTAACGGAACGCCACGACCATGGGTTAAAGGCTATTATGGAGCAAATCAGGGAGTTAGCTCAGAGACTATCTGCCACCTCTGGAAAAAAAGCAATCACCCAGTAATTTCTTCCCTATTTGTGGTGAGTTTGTACAGCCTATCCCGACTCCCCGTGAACCCCGCTTACCTCCTCCAGAGTGATATTCGGGGAATCCTGGTACCTGCCGGGGTTTTATTTCTCAGTGGTCGCTTATTTTTGAGCTACAGCCATCTTCGTTTTCTTCAGACCGATCGAAGATAGCGTATATTATTATGCTAATGTAGGGAAGGGCGCTCTCCTGGGCTACGGCAGTTTGGGAATAACAATCTGCCATTTGCGGTCATTTGGAGCAATTCATGGCAGAGGTGAGAAAAGTTTTTGAGTCTCCGGTATCCGGGAGAAAGGCGGCCAGCAAACTGCTTGAATTACGTCAAAACTCGTTGGCCGCCGAGAGTGCCTGGAATCCGGAGTCTCTTTTCAATACTTTTCTGCATGGATTATCTGAGGAGGTAAAGGATGAGCTAGCTGCTCGGGAACTGCCGGTGGACCTCGACTCACTTATCGCTTTAACCATTCAAATTGATGGATGCCTAAGGGAACGCAAGAGTGAGAGGAGGTCTGGTCTCGGGCACACTCGTGCACCCGATATTGCGCGTACACCTCCTATGGAATCGAGAAGTTTCCGAGAGGAGTCAAAGCCACCCGAGCTCTCTCGTGAATCTACGACGGGTGAGTTGGATACTCCTGAGCCTATGCAGTTGGGAAGAACTAGGCTATCAGTTTGGGCGCGCTCACGGAGGATGAACAGTAACTGTTGTCTGTACTGTGGAGGGGCAGGACATTTTATAGCTACCTGCCCTATTAGGAAACTCTTGTCTTTAGTGGGTACCAGTACCATGGTGAGTCAGACTGGGAGTTCCCTAATTCCCATCACCCGCACACCCCTTTTTGCTCTTGTGCTGTGGGGAGACCAATCTAAGTCTCTCCGAGTGCTCATTGACTCTGGGGCTGATGAATGTCTCATGGATTCCACGATAGCTTCGGAGCTTGGTATTCCCACTCAGCCTCTCTCTGTGCCCATGGATGCTAGGCCTCTCTCTGTGCCCATGGATGCTAGGGCACTGGACGTCTGCTCTATAGGGGAAGTCACCAATAGTACTGTGCCCGTTCAATTACGGGTTTCTGGTAACCACAGTGAGACAATACAGTTCCTCCTCGTTACATCTCCCCATGTTCTGGTTGTGTTGTGTTTTTCCTGGCTCCAAAAGCACAATCCTATGATTGACTGGACCACAAGCTCCATCCTGGGTTGGAACCCATTTTGCCATTCCCACTGCCTACAAGCAGCACAGCCTTCCTCAAGTCACCTTCCTCAGGATGTTAGCAAGACTGTGGATGTCTCTGCTATCCCCACAGAATACCATGACCTCCTGGAAGTGTTCAGTAAGGCACGTGCTACTTCCCTTCCCCAGCACCGTCCTTATGATTGTGCCATTGATCTTCTCCCAGGCACTACACCACCTCGGGCTTGGTTGTATTCTCTGTCTGGACCAGAGACCATAGCTACGGAGGTGTACAAAGAGGAGTCTCTGGCCACTGGGGCCGTCCGTCCGTCTGCATCTCCTGCCGGCGCAGGGTTTTTCTTTGTGGAGAAAAAGGACAAGACCCTACGTCCATGCATTGACTACCGGGGACTTAATGACATTACTGTCAAGAATCGTTACCACCTACCTCTCCTCTCCTTGGCTTTTGAACCTCTCCAGGGGGCCACCATATTTTCCAAGTTGGACCTTCGAAATGCCTACCACCTGGTTCGGATACGCGAGGGGATGAGTGGAAGACAGCCTTCAACACAGCCAGTGGACATTATGAGTACCAGGTCATGCCATTTGGACTCACCAACGCCCCCGCTGTTTTCCAGGCTTTGGTCAATGATCTGCTTCGGGACATGCTAAACCGGTTTCTGTTCGTGTACCTTGACGACATCCTGTTTTTTTCCCAATCTGCACAAGAACATGTTTTTCATGTCAGGTAGGTCCTTCAGCGCCTCCTGGGGAATCAACTGTTCATGAAAGCTGAGAAGTCTGAGTTCCACCGCTCTACTATCACCTTTCTGGGATATGTCATTGCCGAGGGCAATGTTCAGATGGATCCTGGAAAGGTGAAAGCAGTGGTGGATTGGCCTCAACCAACGTCCAGGGTGCAGTTGCAACGGTTTCTTGGTTTTTCAAACTTCTACCGCCGTTTCATTCGGGACTACAGCACCCTGGCGGCCCCCCTCTCGGCACTCACCTCTCCAAAGGTACCATTCAAATGGTCTCCAGCTGTCGACAAAGTCTTTGTGGACCTGAAGCATCGGTTCACAACAGCATCCATCCTCATCCATCCAGACCCCTCGCGTCAATTTGTGGTGGAAGTGGATGCTTCAGATGTTGGAGTGGGGGCCATCCTGTGCCAGCGATCTGCCCAGGACCAGAAGCTTCATCCCTGTGCCTTCCTGTCCCATCGTCTCAATCCTGCTGAAAGGAACTACGATGTTGGCACCCGAGAACTCCTGGCGGTGAAGATGGCATTGGATGAGTGGAGGCACTGGCTGGAAGGAGCAGAACAGCCATTCCTGGTCTGGACCGACCATAAAAACCTGGAATATCTCCGTACAGCCAAGCGCCTCAACCCCAGACAGGCCCTCCTGTTCACCAGATTTAACTTCACCATCTCCTACCGCCCAGGGTCAAAGAATGTGAAGCCTGACACCCTCTCCCACCTATACAGTTCCTCTGCCACACCGTTGACCTCTGAAACCATTCTCCCTACCTCATGCCTTGCTGCCACTGTGGATTGGGGTATTGAGAATCTGGTCCACGAGGCGCAACGCTCTCAGCCTGGACCGGAAGGGGGCCCGGCTAACCAGCTGTTTGTCCCTAATCCAGTCCGGTCCCTGGTCCTGGAATGGGCTCAATTCCTCCAGGCTGACCTGTCATCCAGGGTCCCGTCGTACACTAGCCTTCCTTTCGACAACGTTTCTGGTGGCCAACAATGGTCCCTGACGTCTCTGCCATTGTCACCGCATGCACTGTGTATGCTCAAAACAAGACTCCATGGCAAGCTCCTTCTGGCCTCCTGCAGCCACTACCGGTTTCTCATCATCCCTGGTCTCATATATCTCTGGACTTTGTCACTGGACGCCCTCCGTCTGATGGCAACACTAGTAGTCGACCAGTTCTCCAAGGCCGCCCATTTCATCACTCTCCCCAAACTACCTTCTGCCAAGGAGATGGCCCAGTTTATGGTGCAGCATTCTACTTCCGGCGCCGACAGAGATGGCCGCCTCGCTTCGCGTTCCTAGGAAACTATCCAGTATTTTGTTTTTTTATGTGTTATTTCTTACATTGGTACCCCAGGTAGTCTTAGGTTTCATTACATACAGTCGGGAGGAACTACTGAATATAAGAGCAACGTCAACTCACCATCATTACAACCAGGAATATGACTCTCCCGAAGCGGATCCTGTGTTTTGCCTTCCACCCAGTACAATGGATCTGATCCCAGCCGGCGACCCTAAACAACGACGCCGTAAAAGGGGCAAACGAAGCGGTCTTCTGGTCAGGCTTCGGAGACAGGCACATCGCGCTCCACTCCCTAGCATACTACTCGCCAATGTCCAGTCTCTTGACAACAAGGTTGATGAAATCCGAGCAAGGGTAACATTCCAGAGAGACATCAGAGACTGTAACGTTCTTTGCTTCACGGAAACATGGGTCACTCGAGAGACGCTAACGGAGTCGGTGCAGCCAGCTGGTTTCTTCAAGCATCGCGCCGACAGAAACAAACATCTTTCTGGTAAGAAGAGGGGCGGGGGTGTATGCCTTATGATTAACGAGACGTGGTGTGATCATAACAACATACAGGAGCTCAAGTCATTCTGTTCACCTGATTTAGAATTCCTCACAATCAAATGTCGACCGCATTATCTACCAAGGGAATTCTCTTCGATTATAATCACAGCCGTATATATTCCCCCCCAAGCAGACACATCGATGGCCCTGAACGAACTTTATCTGACTCTTTGTAAACTGGAAACCACACACCCTGAGGCTGCATTCATCGTAGCTGGGGATTTTAACAAGGCTAATCTGAAAACAAAACTCCCTAAATTCTATCAGCATATCGATTGTGCTACCAGGGCTGGTAAAACCTTGGATCATTGTTATACTAACTTCCGCGACGCATATAAGGCCCTCCCCCGCCCTCCTTTCGGAAAAGCTGACCACGACTCCATTTTGTTGCTTCCAGCCTACAAACAGAAACTAAAACAGCAAGCTCCCGCGCTCAGGTCTGTTCAACGCTGGTCTGACCAATCTGATTCCACTCTTCAAGACTGCTTCGATCACGTGGATTAGGATATGTTCCGCATTGCGTCCAACAACAACATTGACGAATACGCTGATCCGGTGAGCGAGTTCATTAGAAAGTGCATTGACGATGTCGTACCCACAGCAACGATTAAAACATTCCCAAACCAGAAACCGTGGATTGATGGCAGCATTCGCGTGAAACTGAAAGCGCGAACCACTGCTTTTAACCAGGGCAAGATATAAAACACTCTGAAGTTTCTAAAACTGTTTGAATGATGTCTGTGAGTATAACATAACTCATATGGCAGGCAAAAACCTGAGAAAAAATCTAACCAGGAAGTGGGAAATCTGAGGTTGGTCGATTTTCAACTCGGCTCCTATTGAAGATACAGTGGGATATTGGGAATGTTGCACTCCCTAAGGCTTCCACTAGATGTCAACAGTCTTTAGAACCTTGTCTGATGCTTCTACTGTGAAGTGGGGCCGAAGGAGAGGGGAATAAGTAAGGTCTATCATGACCTGAACATGCCCTGACCATGAGCGTTCACGTGAGAGAGAGCTCTGTTCCATCACACTTCTGAAGACAAAGGAATACTCCGGTTGGAACATTATTGAAGAATTATGTTAAAAACATCCTAAAGATTGATTCAATACTTCGTTTGTCATGTTTTTACGGATTGTAATATAACATTTTTAACTTTTCGTCCGTACTTTCCGCTGGACTTGCCCGCGCGTCGTGAGTTTTGAAAGTGTACTGAACGCTAGAACAACAAGGAGGAATTTGAACATAAATGATGGACGCTATCGAACAAAACAAACATTTATTGTGGAACTGGGATTCCTGGGAGTGCATTATGATGAAGATCATCAAAGGTAAGGGAATGTTTATAATGTTATTTCTGACTTCTGTTGACTGCATATTATGGCGGATATATTTGTGTCTTGATAGGGCTCTGAGCGCCGACTCAGATTATTGCATGGTTTGCTTTTTCCGTAAAGCTTTTTTGAAATCTGACACAGCGGTTGCATTAAGGAGAAGTGCATCTAAAATTCCATGCATAACAGTTGTATCTTTTAGCAATGTTTATTATGAGTATTCCTGTAAATTGATGTGGCTCTCTGCAAAATCAAAGGATGTTTTGGAACTTCTGAACGTAAGGCGCCAATGTAAACTCATATTTTTGGATATAAATATGAACTTTACCGAACAATACATACATGTATTGTGTAACATGAAGTCCTATGAGTGTCATCTGATGAAGATCATCAAAGGTTAGTGATTCATTTTATCTATATTTCTGCTTTTTGTGAATCCTCTCTTTGGCTGGAAAAATGGCTATGTTATTCTGTGAATAGGCACTCACCTAACATAATCGTTTGGTTTGCTTTCGTCGTAAAGCCTTTTTGAAATCGGACACTGTAGCTGGATTTACAACAAGTGTATCTTTAAAATGGTGTAAAAAACATGTATGTTTGAGGAATTTTAATTATGGGATTTCTGTTGTTTTGAATTTGTAGGTGTAGTCCAGACACTCCAGGGGGACCAGACAGACCCTCAGACACTCCAGGGGGACCAGACAGACCCTCAGACACTCCAGGGGGACCAGGCAGACCCTCAAACACTCCAGGAGGACCAGACAGACACTCAGACACTCCAGAAGGACCAGACAGACCCTCAGGCACTCCAGAAGGACCAGACAGACCCTCAGACACTCCAGAAGGACCAGACAGTCCCTCAGGTATTTCTTCCACTATTTTTATTTTGGAAGGTAGATACAGAAAACACATCTAGAAATTAAATCATAGTCCTTGTTGAAATCTCTCTCTCTCTCTCTCTTTCTCTCTCTCCCTCTCTCTCTCTCTCAATGTTTTTGTGTGAGTCAGCAGTTTAGATCCTGATTCCTCATCTCAGTGTGTGTGTGTCATCTGCAGGATGACAAGCAGAGACACAAGGCTCAGTAGTGTGAGGGAATATTGATCATAAAACCAAACTCAATACGTGCACACACACACACACACACACAGGACTTTCCATGAGTGTAAGCCATAAAGGGTGCATTATCTACAGATGAAGGTTACAGAGCAGTGAGGAGCTAGGAACCAGGGGATGGGAGAGTAAACAGGACACCCCATCACTACTGGCCTATGTGAGTGCATATTAAAATAATTCTATAGATAGAGAGAAATAAAAAGATTGTCCGTGTAAAAGTTTCAACTGTGGGTCATTACTGGCATGTGGGATTTACAAAATGTTCAGAAATAAAGATCCTAGATAAAGAGATGGAGAGGAAATGAGAGAAAAGGAAATGATTTGAAGACAGAAGGACATATGAATGAAATGGAGAGCTGGAGAGACAGAGAGCAGTGCTGGAATGCAGCCCACATCACTCCCACTCATCTCCCTGCGCCCACACACTCTCTGTTGCCGTGACGTCCTCTCATCCTCTCTTCCTCTCCACTCCTCCGCTTCGCTGTGTGGGTACTCTGTTCTTCGTTCATCCGTCCACCCGAACATTCTGCCCCTCCCCCCCATGAGAGCTTTTTCTGTCTTTTCTGTTTTGGAGGAGTGAGATGGAGGAAGAGGGGGAGGAAGAGGAGGATGAAGAGGAGACCATGTTTGGCTTAACTCGGCGGATGTCCGATCGTACTGAGATCCTGATCGTTGTTCACAAGACGAACAAGCTGGAGTAACTATGGTTATAATGTATCGGCATTATATAACAAAATACACCTTTATACACCAGTATACAGTACATCGATTTACAACACCATAGAGTCTGGGCTACAGTTCACCCTTGAGTTAGCATCCAGAAGAAATCAGTGTGCCTGTGGATGTCACAGTGCCTGGCTGGGGTGTATCTGATCTGCATCAGATCTGATTTGCTTCCAAGTGGCGCAGTGGTCTAAGGCACTGCTTCTCAGTGCAAGAGGTGTCACTACAGCCCCTGGTTCAATTCCAGGCTGTATCACATCCGACCGTGAATAGGAGTCCCATAGGGCGGCGCACAATTGGCCCAGCGTCGTCCAGTTTTGGCCGGGGTAGGCCGTCATTGTAAATAAGAATTTGTTCTTAACCGACATGCCTAGTTAGATAAAGGTTAAATTTGAAATGTGAAATAAAATAAGAGGGCTCATTTAACTGGCAGAGTTGTGGAGCAGACGGACGGCTCATGCTTGTCTAGGTGGAAATAAGAATCTGATTGGTTGAGGTGAGAATAAGGATGTAATTGGTCAAGGTGTGAATCAAGTGCTGATTGCATGATGGCTCTGTCAGTGGGCTCACACCTCAGGGCGTATTCAGTGGGGGGTAATGATCCCAATGCTACAGATTGAAATGTAACACATCAGACAGGATTCCTCATCCTACATGACAGAAAACCTTGTCTGTTCTGAATATACTTCTATTGAATATTCTGTAGCTCCATGTGTCTTCATGAGCCCAGAGGTTATAATAGCCCATTTGCTGGGACAGGGGAGTGCTCCGACACACACACACATACACATACACACACACCACACTTTCACCTCATCCTCTCTCCTGCAGACTGCAGCCAATAATGAGTGCCAGAGAGGCACATCTGTGACTGAATTAGCATATTCATGAGAGGGTCTTGGATTGGTGCCATCGATTGGTGGTTGTGAATGTCAATAACAGAGATCATGCTCCTCTGGAAATTGGACCATATAGGCCTACTGTACACGTAGAAAGATACAGTATGTGTATGTGAGTGTGCATGTACATGTGTTGATGTCTGTGTATCCATGTCTGTTGTGGGTATTTGCGTGAAGATACTGCCTGAACATGTGTGTTTGCATGTGAATATTTTGTGATCTTTGGCAAGACAACGAATCCAGAGTATTAATTTTCATCATTCGATTTTGCCACCTCAGATCCTGAGTGGCGCAGCGGTCACTACAGACCTGGGTTCGATCCCGGGCTGTATCACAACCGGGCCGTGATCGGATGTCCCATAGGGCGGCGCACAATTGGCCCAGCATCGTCCGGGTTAGGTAAGAGAGAGGGGAGGACAGAAAGGGACAGAGAGGGGGAGAGAGAGGGAAGGATAGAAAGGGACAGAGAGGAGGAGAGAGAGGGAAGGATAGAAAGGGACAGAGAGGGGGAGAGAGAGGAGGGCAGAGGGGGACAGAAATGGGAGAGAGAGGGGAGGACAGAAAGGGACAGAGAGGTGGAGAGAAAGGAGGGCAGAGGGGGACAGAGAGGGGGAGAGAGAGGGGAGGATAGAAAGGGACAGAGAGGGGGAGAGAGGGCAGAGGGGGACCGAGAGGGGTAGAGAGGGGAGGATAGAAAGGGACAGAGAGGGGGAGAGAGAGGGTAGAGGGGGACAGAGAGGGGGAGAGAGAGGGGAGAGGAGGACAGAGACGGGAGAAAGAGGGGAGGACAGAGAGGGGGAGAGAGAGGGGAGGATAGAAAGGGACAGAGGGGGGGGGGGGAGAGGGGGACAGAGAGGGGAGAGAGAGGGGAGAATAGAAAGGGACAGAGAGGGGGCGAGAGAGGGTAGAGGGGGACAGATAGGGGGAGAGAGAGGGGACATGTGTGGGTTAATATAAGCCTAGCATTTAGTTTGGTACAGCGGGGGTTAATATAAGCCCAGCATTTAGTTTGGTACAGCAGGGGTTAATATAAGCCTAGCATTTAGTTTGGTACAGCGGGGGTTAATATAAGCCTAGCATTTAGTTTGGTACAGCGGGGGTTAATATAAGCCTAGCATTTAGTTTGGTACAGCAGGGGTTAATATAAGCCCAGCATTTAGTTTGGTACAGCAGGGGTTAATATAAGCCTAGCATTTAGTTTGGTACAGCGGGGGTTAATATAAGCCTAGCATTTAGTTTGGTACAGCAGGGGTTAATATAAGCCTAGCATTTAGTTTGGTACAGCGGGGGTTAATATAAGCCCAGCATTTAGTTTGGTACAGCAGGGGTTAATATAAGCCTAGCATTTAGTTTGGTACAGCGGGGGTTAATATAAGCCCAGCATTTAGTTTGGTACAGCAGGGGTTAATATTAGCCCAGCATTTAGTTTGGTACAGCAGGGGTTAATATAAGCCCAGCATTTAGTTTGGTACAGCAGGGTTTAATATTAGCCTAGCATTTAGTTTGGTACAGCAGGGGTTAATATAAGCCCAGCATTTAGTTTGGTACAGCAGGGGTTAATATAAACCTATCATTTAGTTTGGTACAGCGGGGGTTAATATAAGCCCAGCATTTAGTTTTGTACAGCAGGGGTTAATATAAACCCAGCATTTAGTTTGGTACAGCAGGGGTTAATATAAACCCAGCATTTAGTTTGGTACAGCAGGGGTTAATATAAGCCCAGCATTTAGTTTGGTACAGCGGGGGTTAATATAAGCCTAGCATTTAGTTTGGTACAGCAGGGGTTAATATAAGCCTAGCATTTAGTTTGGTACAGCAGGGGTTAATATAAACCCAGCATTTAGTTTGGTACAGCAGGGGTTAATATAAGCCTAGCATTTAGTTTGGTACAGCAGGGGTTAATATAAGCCTAGCATTTAGTGTGGTACAGCAGGGGTTAATATAAGCCTAGCATTTAGTTTGGTACAGCGGGGATTAATTTAAGCCTAGCATCTAGTTTGGTATAGCGGGGGTTAATTTAAGCCTATCATTTAGTTTGGTACAGCAGTGGTTAATATAAGCCTAGCATTTAGTTTGGTACAGCGGGGATTAATTTAAGCCTAGCATCTAGTTTGGTATAGCGGGGGTTAATATAAGCCTAGCATTTAGTTTGGTACAGCGGGGGTTAATATAAACCTAGCATTTAGTTTGGTACAGCAGGGGTTACTATAAGCCTTGCTGTCTGCCTCTCCGACCTCAGAAACAATGTTTGAAAGAGATTTGCGTCAGTTCAAATCTGGTATCAGGACAAAATGTGATTCAGAGTCACCGAATGTACTTTAAGTATTTTAATTAAACTCAAGCGATAAATGGTAAATGCAATTTTCGTATATACGGGTTCACTGTATCACCGCGCAGGGTAGAAGAGAGAACTCTGGAATGTGCTCATACAACAGTTTTTATACTATGACAGCTTTAGTTCCAACCCGTCCGTTGGCCTATCACAGTAGAGGCTGAGCGCGGTTTAAACTTTGCTCAGCCTATGCTGGCACTCGGACTGGTCCCAGTCCCTTGGTGCTCACATCTGTCCACATCTGGTCGTTGCGTAGATTAGCTCCGTCTTGTGTCTCCCCGTCGATTCTACACTCAAACAGTTCTTTATTTGGTATTGTCCAGTGCCCTACCCTCCCTGGTTGGCTTAGAGATATGCACCCCTCCCCTCTCCAGATTGACCACAGCTTGTATAGCCTGTCACTCTATGTTGATCAGTCTTTACACACCTACACACACACACATCTGTATTGTTTGTGTGTGTGTGTAACAAAACAATATTCATCTTCAAACAATATGGTAGCGGGCTATAGTGCATAAACATAAATCCTAACATGTGTCACTTTTGAATTTCGATCTCTGTAGAACCATACATAGAATGAACAACTTTTTCTGAGCCAGTCGAAATCATTCGTCGTGAACATATCCAACTAAATGCCAATATAAAAAAGCTGGGGAAAAAATATGTAGATTATACTGTCATTCCAGATTCCATGTAAAACTGTGACTGAGTTAGCTGAAGTTGGCTAACTAGCTAGCAAGTGACAAGAACGTTATCCAGTCTGCATAGCAACCATTTTGTTTAGAACGGACGACCGATCCTTTTAAATGACAAACCCCGTATATAGCCTCGTTATTGTTAAGTACATTTCTTGTGTTATTTTTTGATTGATTAGATTTTTTTAAACTTTTGTTTATTTAGTAAATATTTTATGAACTCTATTCTTGAACTGCATTGTTGATTAAAGGCTTGTAAGTAAGCATTTCACGGTAAGGTCTACACCTGTTGTATTCGACCCATGTGACAAATAAAATTTGATTTGATTTAAAGCATGACAGCAGTGGTGTAGTCTACGGCGATACGGATATCACTTATTATTGATATCTACATAGCTCATTGATGTGAATCACACTGCTGCTCTCTCATTTAGCTATTTGCGCCTTATGGATTGTGGATGGCTGTTCCCAAATCTAAATGTGTATTTGAACCCAATAATGGTTGAATTCAAGAAGTTTAAGCTGACTATCAAAAATGTGCAGCTTGCAACAGCTGCATAGTGCAGATCCAAGCCTATGGAATAAAAGTGAGGCTTTTATTGCTCAATCTAATTCATGCTGATAACAAAAAATAATCCATAGGCCTAATGGACACATGTACAAACTTGTACACTTTTGATAGACTTGGCAATCTGTAGTTGCTACGTCCATTTTTGGACTTATAAATGATATATGTATCCATCCATTGATTCTTGTAGAATATAACCTATAAATGCCTCATGAGCTTAGTTCAACTGTCACACTCCATGTGAACCCAAAATATAAGCTTGTTTTCCCCCAATGTTTGTGAACATTGTAAATGTAACAACCTGTATAGCCTCATAACATGGTTCAAACAATCCTTTTGATATCATGGATGGTCAGTCCTCACATCCATAGCTCTGACTATTAATCTGAGAGTGGTTACATTTCTCCAGGCCCATCCCTCAGCTTTTTACCAAAACAGAGGCGGGGTGCCATTTTGTTATTGTTTCATCTGTGGATTGGCCCTTTAAACAGCTGCATATTATCAAGATATCGAAGTGTCACCAACAAAAAGATAAACAATAGGCCTATAGCAATTGCAGCATTTGGCATTCATTTTTCACATGTAAATAGCACTTTTCAGTAGTGCTCAAAGCATGCCATTCCATGAGCGCAGCATTTATTTTTCAACTTGAATCAATCAGTCCTCCATGACAACAAAATCATAAATAACAGAGTAGCGCTGGCTAATAAGTCCTTAGTTTTGGGGTCATACTCAGGTAAAACATTTAGACTAATCTATACTTCCATATTTCCAAGTCCTATTCTTGAAGATCAAGGGGTGTAACATTTATTGGAATGACTGGAATTCTGATAGATAGTTTTTAATGTAAAGATATAATTTAATCGTATTATAATATGTAGTAAAAAGCGATGGGTTAGAAGAAGCCTACATAACCAACCCATAAAGTAAAATGTAACATCCATTTATGGGAAGCTATGTAAACTTTAACATTGATTTATCCTGCAATAGATGTCGTTCAATTGGTAAGATACATTTTTGTCTTCATCTAATGCCTCTTAAAGGGAAAGTAATCTAAACGTAACGGAATGTATTCAGATTACGTTACTGAGCTTGGGTAATCCAAAAGTTATGTAACTGATGACACTTTTGCACAGGTAACTAGTAACTGTAATGGATTACATTTAGAAAGTAACCTACCCAACCCTGGTGATACAGCACGCGATTGAACAACAGCCAAAGTGTGGGAATTAATGTTGATCTGGAGAATTTACAGAAAATGTTGGTGTCTATGTTGTTACCATGGTCAAGATAATTTGCCTATGTTGTGGGCAGCATTATGCCAAGATTCCTGAGGTAAGATTACGGTCCGTGTACGTTTTGATCTTTGATTTCCAAGTTAAAATGGAGCAATCGGGAACTTGAAAAACGGCTTGTTTATTTGTTTTTTAATAGAAATATACAAAATAAAAAATTGCTTATTTTTTCTTTTAGCATATAAAACCAAAAAAACGACTTGATATTTCGATTTTCACATATTGAGTGGGGTTAAATGTAGAATGCCTGTAATTGGTTAAGTGCACAGCCAACACTTCCTGTCCTTTCAAAGTAGGAGTTCACCCTTCTAACTCCATTCTTTGAATCTGTGAATCTATGATCTATTAATTAATCGATTAATTGTTGCCCATACCATACTCCACAAGTGTCTAGACTCTGGGTATTAGGGGCTAAGGGTTGTTTCTGGACCGGTCATGGGTATTATGGTAACACAGTCAGTCAGTCAGTCTGGCACTGTCTAAAAATGTTATAGGGGCAGTGCAGTTAAAAAAGGGATTTCCTGTGTTTTATGATATTACCACACACACATTATGAGGTAGGGCCGGGACGATATCAGTATCGCAATATTTTTTCCATGGCAAAAATGAAAACACGAAGCAGACCAAACACTTTGATCCTTTAAAAACCTGCTGTATGTAAAATATTGTGTACTATAGCTTGGAGAATGAATGAATGTGTCTCTGGGTGACAACATAATGATGTTTGTTTCCAACATTAGAACTGTTTTCCGAAAGAAGTTAAATCCGCTAAGTATTTGTTTCCTTGCTATGATACTAACTAGTATCGCGATATTGGTATCGTCCCGGCACTACTATGAAATAGCACTCTAAATTGTGAAAATGATGATAATGATGCCCTTTTGTGGAAGAGCTTCTTTTTTTTTAAATGCCTACAATTTCAGCCTGTTCATGATGTCACAATGTGATCTGATTATAATAGACAATGACTGTTGATCTGGGTAAGACGGTGGGCTCTAGACCATCCTATAAGCCAATCAGGGCTGTGTATGTAAATATCTACCAATTTATTTCCTAACGCCCACACAATCAGACTGAGGATTTCAAGAGCCAAAGGAGGCTCAGGGAAATAAACAATAAAACATATATTTTGGAGTTATTTTAATTAAATTGTGATTTATTAGGCATACAGTGATGACAAAAACATTATTTTTTCCAAAGACTGCATGGGGGCTTTAATAGCTCTCAAATACTTGCTTCCTCAATTGGATTTCCTTGATTTGTCTCATCCTTTCTCATCTCCTTCTCAAAGCCCATTGGGTGAGAAGGTCAGAGGTCTTTCCCCTCTCACCTTCTTATCCAATGGGTTTTGAGAAGGAGCCGAGGAGAGAGGAAGTGAGGAATCAAGGAAATACAATTGAGATTCTCCCCCTTTTTCCCCCATTCCTTACCTCCTTCAAAAAAGCACATTGGGGGAGAGGAGGGAAGGTTCCTCCCTCAGGCTACAATGCACTTTGAAGGAGAGGCAAGGACAGAGGAAGCAAGAATTTGATGGCTAGTTTTCAGACACACACGCGCGCACACACGCACGCACGCACGCACACACACACACACGAGAAAGGTCAAGACATCATATTGTGCAGTGCAAGACATGAACATACATAGGTGCATACAGTATACACACTCACACAGTTTTTCCTATTGTATGTACTGTATATACCCACGCAGAAGCATGCAGACAAATCACAAGACACATGGCTATGTGTACTGTATACATTCTAAACAATACCACTAGAAATAACAATTACACACTATACAGGTATACTGTATATCATTCAATGTTAAGCTTCTCATACACCCACACCTTTAGGCTACTCAAATACATTTACTAGTGATGCTACATTGTGTCCTTGCATCACCATTGGATTTGACTGTAGGCCACTTGTTATAATACCTAACTACACCACCAACATAGATTAGTATCTTTGTTTAGGGCCCTTAGTTAAAATGGTACCATATCCACCCTGCTAAGTCTGCTTTATCCACAGATGTAGTAAGCAGCCAATATGATTAAGTCGCTAAAGAGGTTAATGTTTTGATCTGCAAACAGCCTGGCGTAAGCCTCACTGCTGATCCCCACCACAAGGCATGTATGGCCGGTGAGTGTGTGGGATTACCATGTGGAGACAAGTTAGCTTGCGTGACAAGTTCCAGTAGTAAAAGCTTGAGTCCCAGACTTTAGCCCAGAACCATAGAGTCATCTCAGGCCAAAGGTTGGAAGACCTACATGTACACAGTAGACATACAGCAAGACGTAACATAAACCGGAAAGCCAAAACGACATGAGTCCTTCAGAACATTCCACCCCTTACGCCCTATGTACTGTCATATAAACATAGGACAGATAACCACACACACACACACACCACACCACACCACACACACCACACACACCACACACAGTAGAACACACTCGCACACACACCACACCACACACACACACCACACCACACACACACACTCGCACACACACACACACACACACACCACACCACACACACACACACCACGCACACACACCACACACACACACCACACCACACACACCACGCACACACACCACGCACACACACCACACACACCACGCACACACACCACACCACACACACCACACACACACACCACGCACACACCACACCACACACACCACACACACACACACACACACCACACCACACACACACACACACCACACACACACACACACACACACACACACACACACACACACACACACACAATAATGTGAGATGGGGTAAATCTACAGTCCAGGCAAACTCCCTATATCGCTGCCATACATCAGACTGTTAAGACAGATGGCATAAGAACAATATTATGAATGTATGAGGCTGCCCAAGGCTCATTAAGGACATCCCAGGGCCCCTGGATATGTTATCATAGAGTTGCCACAAAATACAACTGTCTGTGTTCTACTGTCGGTGAAACATGCAGAGTCATTCAATACAGTAGAGGCACAGTCCAGGACATTACACGGTATAAACAAATATGTAGGACAAATTCAAACTAAACACTGCTTTGCATGGTGTTTCCTTTACCTCAATAAAACAGTAAGGCCCTTTTATTGGTCCTCTTTCCAGGGAGAAAAGGAGCATCACGTTTGCATGTTGTATTGTTCCATGCTGCTCAGAAGGAATGAATAGCATCACACAGCTAAAGCCTCTCAACAGAATATCACATAGATCCAGAGTGGTCATGAACAGGAAGTGTAGGATGGTCATATAACGGTATAGGATAAGACCAAGACACAGGATAAGACAGGCTGGGAGAGGAACACACTGATAACAACAGGTTAAGACCAAGACACAGGATAAGACAGGCTGGGAGAGAAACACACTGATAACAACAGGTTAAGACCAAGACACAGAATAAGACAGGCTGGGAGAGGAACACACTGATAACAACAGGATAAGACCAAGACACAGGAGGACCAAGACAGGCTGGGAGAGGCACACACTGATAACAACAGGTTAAGACCAAGACACAGGATAAGACAGGCTGGGAGAGGAACACACTGGTAACAACAGGATAAGACCAAGACACAGGATAAGACAGGCTGGGAGAGGAACACACTGATAACAACAGGATAAGACCAAGACACAGGATAAGAAAGGCTGGGAGAGGGACACACTGATAACAACAGGATAAGACCAAGACACAGGATAAGACAGGCTGGAAGAGGAACACACTGATAACAACAGGTTAAGACCAAGACACAGGATAAAACAGGCTGGGAGAGGCACACACTGATAACAACAGGTTAAGACCAAAACACAGGATAAGACAGGCTGGGAGAGGCACACTGATAACAACAGGATAAGACCAAGACACAGGAGGACCAAGACAGGCTGGGAGAGGAACAGACTGATAACAACAGGTTAAGACAAAACACAGGATAAGACAGGCTGGGAGAGGAACACACCGAAAACAACAGGATAAGACCAAGACACAGGATAAGACAGGCTGGGAGAGAAACACACTGATAACAACAGGTTAAGACCAAGACACAGGATAAGACAGTCTGGGAGAGGAACACACTGATAACAACAGGTTAAGACCAAGACACAGGATAAGACAGGCTGGGAGAGGAACACACTGATAACAACAGGTTAAGACCAAGACACAGGATAAGACAGGCTGGGAGAGGAACACACTGATAACAACAGGATAAGACCAAGACACAGGAGGACCAAGACAGGCTGGGAGAGGAACACACTGATAACAACAGGTTAAGACCAAGACACAGGATAAGACAGGCTGGGAGAGGGACACACTGATAACAACAGGTGAGCTCTACTCTCTATACTTACAACGGTCATACAAATCAAATCAAATCAAATTTATTAGTCACATACACATGGTTAGCAGATGTTAATGCGAGTGTAGCGAAATGCTTGTGCTTCTAGTTCCGACAATGCAGTAATAACAACAAGTAATCTAACCTAACAATTCCGCAACTACTACCTTATACACGCAAGTGTAAAGGGATAAAGAATATGTACATAAAGATATATGAATGAGTGATGGTACAGACGGCATAGGCAAGGTGCAGTAGATGGTATAGAGTACGGTATATACCTATGAGATGAGTACTGTAGGGTATGTAAACATAAAGTGGCATAGTTTAAAGTGGCTAGTGGTCCATGTATTACATAAGATGGCAAGATGCAGTAGATGATATAGAGTACAGTATATACATATACATAAGAGATGTGTAATGTAGGGTATGTAAACATTATATTAGGTGGCATTGTTTAAAGTGGCTGGTGGTACATTTTTACATAATTTCCATCAATTCCCATTTTTAAGGTGGCTGGAGCTGAGTCAGTTTGTTGGCAGCGGCCGCTAAATGTTAGTGGTGGCTGTTTAACAGTCTGATGGCCTTGAGATAGAAGCTGTTTTTCAGTCTCTCGGTCCCTGCTTGGATGCACCTGTACTGACCTCGCCTTCTGGATGATAGCGGGGTGAACAGGTAGTGGCTTGGGTGGTTGTTGTCCTTGATGATCTTTATGGCCTTCCTGTGACATCGGGTGGTGTAGGTGTCCTGGAGGGCAGGTAGTTTGCCCCGGGTGATGCGTTCTGCCGACCTCACTACCCTCTGGAGAGCCTTACGGTTGTGTGCGGAGCAGTTGCCGTACCAGGCGGTGATACAGCCCGACAGGATGCTCTCGATTGTGCATCTGTAGAAGTTTGTGAGTGCTTTTGGTGACAAGCCGAATTTCTTCAGCCTCCTGAGGTTGAAGAGGCGCTGCTGCGCCTTCTTCACAACGCTGTCTGTGTGGGTGGACCAATTCAGTTTGTCCGTGATGTGTACACCGAGGAACTTAAAACTTTCCACCTTCTCCACTACTGACCCGTCGATGTGGATAGGGGGGAGCTCCCTCTGCTGTTTCCTGAAGTCCACAATCATCTCCTTTGTTTTGTTGACGTTGAGTGTGAGGTTATTTTCCTGACACCACACTCCGAGGGCCCTCACCTCCTCCCTGTAGGCCGTCTCGTCGTTGTTGGTAATCAAGCCTACCACTGTAGTGTCGTCCGCAAACTTGATGATTGAGTTGGAGGCGTGCATGGCCACGCAGTCGTGGGTGAACAGGGAGTACAGGAGAGGGCTCAGAACGCACCCTTGTGGGGCCCCAGTGTTGAGGATCAGCGGGGTGGAGATGTTGTTACCTACCCTCACCACCTGGGGGCGGCCCGTCAGGAAGTCCAGGACCCAGTTGCACAGGGCGGGGTCGAGGCCCAGGGTCTCGAGCTTGATGACGAGTTTGGAGGGTACTATGGTGTTGAATGCTGAGCTGTAGTCGATGAACAGCATTCTCACATAGGTATTCCTCTTGTCCAGATGGGTTAGGGCAGTGTGCAGTGTGGTTGCGATTGCGTCGTCTGTGGACCTATTGGGTCGGTAAGCAAATTGGAGTGGGTCTAGGGTGTCCGGTAGGGTGGAGGTGATATGGTCCTTGACTAGTCTCTCAAAGCACTTCATGATGACGGAAGTGAGTGCTACGGGGCGGTAGTCGTTTAGCTCAGTTACCTTAGCTTTCTTGGGAACAGGAACAATGGTGGCCCTCTTGAAGCATGTGGGAACAGCAGACTGGGCTAAGGATTGATTGAATATGTCCGTAAACACACCAGCCAGCTGGTCTGCGCATGCTCTGAGGACGCGGCTGGGAATGCCGTCTGGGCCTGCAGCCTTGCGAGGGTTAACACGTTTAAATGTTTTACTCACCTCGGCTGCAGTGAAGGAGAGCCCGCAGGTTTTGGTAGTGGGCCGTGTCAGTGGCACTGTATTATCCTCAAAGCGGGCAAAAAAGGTATTTAGCCTGTCTGGGAGCAAGACATCCTGATCCGCGACGGGGCTGCTTTTCTTTTTGTAATCCGTGATAGACTGTAGACCCTGCCACATACCCCTTGTGTCTGAGCTGTTGAATTGCGATTCAATTTTGTCTCTGTACTGGGACTTAGCCTGTTTGATAGCCTTGCGGAGAGAATAGCTACACTGTGTGTATTCGGTCATGTTTCCGGTCACCTTGCCCTGGTTAAAAGCAGTGGTTCGCGCTTTCAGTTTCACGATAATGCTGCCGTTAATCCACGGTTTCTGGTTTGGGAATGTTTTAATCGTTGCTCTGGGTACGACATCGTCAATGCACTTCCTAATGAACTCGCTCACCGAATCTGCATATTCATCATTGTTGTTGTTGGACGCCGTGCGGAACATATTCCAATCCGCGTGATCAAAGCAGTCTTGAAGCGTGGATTCAGATTGGTCGGACCAGCGTTGAACAGACCTGAGTGCGGGAGCTTGTAGTTTTAATTTCTGTTTGTAGGCTGGAATCAACAAAATGGAGTCGTGGTCAGCTTTTCCGAAAGGAGGGCGGGGGAGGGCCTTATATGCGTCGCGGAAGTTAGTATAACAATGGTCCAGAGTTCTGCCAGCCCTGGTCGGACAATCGATGTGCTGATAGAATTTAGGGAGTTTTGTTTTTAGATTAGCCTTGTTAAAATCCCCAGCTACGATGAATGCAGCCTCAGGGTGTGTGGTTTCCAGTTTACAGAGAGTCAGATAGAGTTCGTTCAGGGCCATCGATGTGTCTGCTTGGGGGGGAATATATACGGCTGTGATTATGACCGAAGTGAATTCCCTTGGTAGATAATGCGGTCTACATTTGATTGTGAGGAGTTCTAGATCAGGTGAACAGAATGACTTTAGTTCCTGAGTGTTGTTATGATGGTCACACCACGTCTCGTTAATCATGAGGCATACCCCCCCGCCCCTCTTCTTACCAGAAAGATGTATGTTTCTGTCTGCGCGATGCGTGAAGAAACCAGCTGGCTGCACCGACTCCGTTAGCGTCTTTTCAGTTAGCCATGTTTCCGTGAAGCAGAGCACGTTGCAATCCCTGATGTCTCTCTCGAATGTTACCCGTGCTCGGATTTCATCGACCTTATTCTCAAGAGACTGGACATTGGCGAGTAGTATGCTAGGGAGTGGAGCGCGATGTGCTCGTCTCCGAAGCCTGACCAGGAGACCGCTACGTTTGCCCCTTTTTCGGCGTCGTGTAGCTTCGCCGGCTGGGATCAGGTCCATTGTATTGGGTGGAAGGCAAGACACTGGATCCGTTTCGGGAAAGTCATATTCCTGGTAGGAAGGGTGGTTAGTTGACGTTAATCGTATATTCAGTAGTTCCTCCCGGCTGTATGTAATGAAACTTAAGATCACCCGGGGTACCAATGTAAGAAATAACACATAGAAAAACAAAATACTGCATATTTTCCAAGGAACGCGAAGCGAGGCAGCCATCCTGTTCGGCGCCGGAAGTACTGGGGGTTACAGAAGTTCTCTGTGTTATATTAACTACACAACAAACCCTTGGCAGAACACACAGAGAAGTGTCATAATGCAGCCTATTATGCTGGAACAGCCTATTGGTTGTTCGTTCAACCAATTACATGTTGTCCCTTTCTTCTAGATGTTTCAGAGATGGAGTGGATGGCCTGTGTAATCATCCTAAACTAAACTGTGTGTGTGTGTGTGTGTGTGTGTGTGTGTGTGTGTGTGTGTGTGTGTGTGTGTGTGTGTGTGTGTGTGTGTGTGTGTGTGTGTGTGTGTGTGTGTGTGTGTGTGTGTGTGTGTGTGTGTGTGTGTGTGTGTGTGCGTGCGTGCGTGTGTGTGTGCGTGTGTGTGTGATATTAGTCCGTTTGAAAGTTAAATAACAGGTACCTTACCCTGTCCAGAAATATTAAAGGATAACTCAGAAACAAATGATGTCGCTGCAATCATCGTCTCTGTAATTGTCTTTTCAAATCAAAAGGGTCAAATGATAAATACATCCCAGTAAACGTGGTAATGACCTGGGAAGAAGCTCCGATGTACTGCAGAGAGCATCACACTGACCTGGCTAGAGGAGGAAAACACATGGATTGGCCTGTCCAGAGGCACCTGGAGGTGGTTTGGTCAGAGGAATTCCTCATTCACCAACTGGAGGAAGGGTAAACCAGACCATAAGAACAGCGGTGGCTGTTCACCGCCGCTCACCATCTAACTTAATAGAACTTGACTAAATGCAAAGAAGAACGGTAAAAAATCCCCAAATCCAGATGTGCAAAGCTGATACAGACATACCCAAGACGACGCAAAGCAGTAAGTACTGACGAGGGTGTGAATACTTATGTAAATTAGATATTTTTGTATTACATTTTTTAAAACTAATTAGCAAACATTTCTAAAAACATGTTTACACGTTGTCATTATGGGGTATTGTGTGTAAATGGGTGAGAAGAAAACTCTATTTAATCCATTTTGAATTTAAAATATAAGTCAAGGTGTGCTGTATAAGGCTAGGATTCTATCCAATCATGCCTGTCGACAATGTGCCACTTAAAGCGTATTACCGTGAACAAGGTTACATTGCCTTTAAAAGCCACATTGTCGATTTATATTATCATTTATAATAGAGAACATCTACATATCATTTGCTCTACTTAAACATCTGAGCATTACTATATATATATATATACACTGCTCAAAAAAATAAAGGGAACACTTAAACAACACAATGTAACTCCAAGTCAATCACACTTCTGTGAAATCAAACTGTCCACTTAGGAAGCAACACTGATTGACAATAAATTTCACATGCTGTTGTGCAAATGGAATAGACAAAAGGTGGAAATTATAGGCAATTAGCAAGACACCCCCAATAAATGAGTGATTCTGCAGGTGGTGACCACAGACCACTTCTCAGTTCCTATGCTTCCTGGCTGATGTTTTGGTCACTTTCGAATGCTGCCGGTGCTTTCACTCTAGTGGTAGCATGAGACGGAGTCTAAAACCCACACAAGTGGCTCAGGTAGTGCAGCTCATCCAGGATGGCACATCAATGCGAGCTGTGGCAAGAAGGTTTGCTGTGTCTGTCAGCGTAGTGTCCAGAGCATGGAGGCGCTACCAGGAGACAGGCCAGTACATCAGGAGACGTGGAGGAGGCCGTAGGAGGGCAACAACCCAGCAGCAGGACCGCTACCTCCGCCTTTGAAATCAAATCAAATCAAATCAAATTTTATTAGTCACATACACATGGTTAGCAGATGTTAATGCGAGTGTAGCGAAATGCTTGTGCTTCTAGTTCCGACAATGCAGTAATAACAACAAGTAATCTAACCTAACAATTCCACAACTACTACCTTATACACACAAGTGTAAAGGGATAAAGAATATGTACATAAAGATATATGAATGAGTGATGGTACAGAACGGCATAGGCAAGATGCAGTAGATGGTATAGAGTACGGTATATACATATGAGATGAGTACTGTAGGGTATGTAAACATAAAGTGGCATAGTTTAAAGTGGCTAGTGGTACATGTATTACATAAAGATGGCAAGATGCAGTAGATGATATAGAGTACAGTATATACATATACATATGAGATGGGTAATGTAGGGTATGTAAACATTATATTAAGTGGCATTGTTTAAAGTGGCTAGTGGTACATTTTTACATAATTTCCATCAATTCCCATTTTTAAAGTGGCTGGAGTTGAGTCAGTATGTTGGCAGCGGCCGCTAAATGTTAGTGGTGGCTGTTTAACAGTCTGATGGCCTTGAGATAGAAGCTGTTTTTCAGTCTCTCGGTCCCTGCTTTGATGCACCTGTACTGACCTCGCCTTCTGGATGATAGCGGGGTGAACAGGCAGTGGCTTGGGTGGTTGTTGTCCTTGATGATCTTTATGGCCTTCCTGTGACATCGGGTGGTGTAGGTGTCCTGGAGGGCAGGTAGTTTGCCCCCGGTGATGCGTTCTGCAGACCTCACTACCCTCTGGAGAGCCTTACGGTTGTGGGCGGAGCAGTTGCCGTACCAGGCGGTGATACAGCCCGACAGGATGCTCTCGATTGTGCATCTGTAGAAGTTTGTGAGTGCTTTTGGTGACAAGCCGAATTTCTTCAGCCTCCTGAGGTTGAAGAGGCGCTGCTGCGCCTTCTTCACAACGCTGTCTGTGTGGGTGGACCAATTCAGTTTGTCCGTGATGTGTACACCGAGGAACTTAAAACTTTCCACCTTCTCCACTACTGACCCGTCGATGTGGATAGGGGGGTGCTCCCTCTGCTGTTTCCTGAAGTCCACAATCATCTCCTTTGTTTTGTTGACGTTGAGTGTGAGGTTATTTTCCTGACACCACACTCCGAGGGCCCTCACCTCCTCCCTGTAGGCCGTCTCGTCGTTGTTGGTAATCAAGCCTACCACTGTAGTGTCATCCGCAAACTTGATGATTGAGTTGGAGGCGTGCATGGCCACGCAGTCGTGGGTGAACAGGGAGTACAGGAGAGGGCTCAGAACGCACCCTTGTGGGGCCCCAGTGTTGAGGATCAGCGGGGTGGAGATGTTGTTACCTACCCTCACCACCTGGGGGCGGCCCGTCAGGAAGTCCAGGACCCAGTTGCACAGGGCGGGGTCGAGACCCCGGGTCTCGAGCTTGATGACGAGTTTGGAGGGTACTATGGTGTTAAATGCTGAGCTGTAATCGATGAACAGCATTCTCACATAGGTATTCCTCTTGTCCAGATGGGTTAGGGCAGTGTGCAGTGTGGTTGCGATTGCGTCGTCTGTGGACCTATTGTGTCGGTAAGCAAATTGGAGTGGGTCTATGGTGTCCGGTAGGGTGGAGGTGATGTGGTCCTTGACTAGTCTCTCAAAGCACTTCATGATGACGGAAGTGAGTGCTACGGGGCGGTAGTCGTTTAGCTCAGTTACCTTAGCTTTCTTGGGAACAGGAACAATGGTGGCCCTCTTGAAGCATGTGGGAACAGCAGACTGGGATAAGGATTGATTGAATATGTCCGTAAACACACCAGCCAGCTGGTCTGCGCATGCTCTGAGGACGCGGCTGGGAATGCCGTCTGGGCCTGCAGCCTTGCGAGGGTTAACACGTTTAAATGTTTTACTCACCTCGGCTGCAGTGAAGGAGAGCCCGCAGGTTTTGGTAGCGGGCCGTGTCAGTGGCACTGTATTGTCCTCAAAGCGGGCAAAAAAGTTATTTAGCCTGTCTGGGAGCAAGACATCCTGGTCCGCGACGGGGCTGGTTTTCTTTTTGTAATCCGTGATAGACTGTAGACCCTGCCACATACCTCTTGTGTCTGAGCTGTTGAATTGCGACTCTATTTTGTCTCTGTACTGGGACTTAGCCTGTATGATTGCCTTGCAGAGAGAATAGCTACACTGTTTGTATTCGGTCATGTTTCCGGTCACCTTGCCCTGGTTAAAAGCAGTGGTTCGCGCTTTCAGTTTCACGCGAATGCTGCCGTCAATCCACGGTTTCTGGTTTGGGAATGTTTTAATCGTTGCTGTGGGTACGACATCGTCAATGCACTTCCTAATGAACTCGCTCACCGAATCAGCATATTCGTCCATGTTGTTGTTGGACGCAATGCGGAACATATTCCAATCCGCGTGATCGAAGCAGTCTTGAAGCGTGGAATCAGATTGGTCGGACCAGCGTTGAACAGACCTGAGCGCGGGAGCTTGTTGTTTTAGTTTCTGTTTGTAGGCTGGAATCAACAAAATGGAGTCGTGGTCAGCTTTTCCGAAAGGAGGGCGGGGGAGGGCCTTATATGCGTCGCGGAAGTTAGTATAACAATGATCCAGGGTTTTACCAGCCCTGGTAGCACAATCGATATGCTGATAGAATTTAGGGAGTTTTGTTTTTAGATTAGCCTTGTTAAAATCCCCAGCTACGATGAATGCAGCCTCAGGGTGTGTGGTTTCCAGTTTACAAAGAGTCAGATAAAGTTCGTTCAGGGCCATCGATGTGTCTGCTTGGGGGGGAATATATACGGCTGTGATTATGATCGAGGAGAATTCCCTTGGTAGATAATGCGGTCGACATTTGATTGTGAGGAGTTCTAGATCAGGTGAACAGAATGACTTGAGTTCCTGTGTGTTGTTATGATGATCACACCACGTCTCGTTAATCATAAGGCATACCCCCCCGCCCCTCTTCTTACCAGAAAGATGTTTGTTTCTGTCGGCGCGATGCGTGAAGAAACCAGCTGGCTGCACCGACTCCGTTAGCGTCTCTTGAGTTAGCCATGTTTCCGTGAAGCAGAGCACGTTGCAATCCCTGATGTCTCTCTGGAATGTTACCCGTGCTCGGATTTCATCAACCTTATTGTCAAGAGACTGGACATTGGCGAGTAGTATGCTAGGGAGTGGAGCGCGATGTGCCCGTCTCCGAAGCCTGACCAAGAGACCGCTACGTTTGCCCCTTTTACGGCGTCGCATAGGGTCCCCGGCTGGGATCAGATCCATTGTATTGGGTGGAAGGCAAAACACTGGATCCGTTTCGGGAAAGTCATATTCCTGGTTATAACGATGGTGAGTTGACGTTAATCGTATATTCAGTAGTTCCTCCCGACTGTATGTAATGAAACCTAAGATTACCTGGGGTACCGATGTAAGAAATAACACATAAAAAAACAAAATACTGCATATTTTCCAAGGAACGCGAAGCGAGGCGGCCATCTCGGTCGGCGCCATTTTACTACTAGGAGGAGCACTGCCAGAGCCCTGCAAAATGACCTCCAGCAGAATGTTGTTGACAATTTTTCTGCACAACAGGAAATGCAAACTTGTAGTGTATTCAAAGTTTAAAAAGGCCTTTAGAGTTTAAATTTTTTATAAGTTTCTACTTTAAAATGTCAGCCTTGATTTGCCCCAAAGAAAAATGTATCAACTTCTACAAAGAATGTCCATTAATTACACTATATTTACAAAAGTATGTAGATACCCCTTCAAATTAGTGGATTTGGCTATTTCAGCCACACCCTTTGCTGACAGGTGTATTAAATTGAGCGCACCGCCATGCAATCTCCATAGACAAACCTTGGCAATAGAATGGCCTTACTGAAGAGCTCAGTGACTTTCAATGTGGCACCGTCATAGGATACCACCTTTCCAACAAGTCCCTTTGTCAAATCTTTGGCCTGTTAGAGCTGCCCTGGTCAACTATAAGTGCTGTTATTGTGTAAACGTCTAGGAGCAACAACGACTCAGCCGCAAAGTGGTAGGCCACACAAGCTCACAGAACGGGACAGCGAGTGCTGAATTGCGTAGCGCATAAAAATCGTCTGTCCTCAGTTGCAACACTCACTACCGAGTTCCAAACTGCCTCTGGAAGCAACGTCAGCACAAGAATTGTGTTTCCATGGCCGATCAGCCGCATACAAGCCTAAGATTACCATGCGCAATGCCAAGTGTTGGAAGGAGTGGTGTAAAGCTCGCCGCCATTGGATACTGGAGCAGTGGAAACTCGTTCTCTGGAGTGATGAATCACGCTTTGCCATCTGGCGGTCGGACGGACGAATCTGGGTTTGGCGGATGCCAGGAGAACACTACCTGCCCCAATGCACAGTGTCAACTGTAAAGTTTGGTGGAGGAGGTCAAATGGCCTGGGGCTGTTTTTCATGGTTCGGGCTAGGCCCCTTAGTTCCAGGGAAGGGAAATCTTAACGCTACAGCATACAATGACATTCTAGATGATTCTGTGCTTCCAACTTGGTGGCAACAGTTTGGGGAAGGCCCTTCCTGGTTCAGCATGACAATGCCCCTGTGCACAAAGCGAGGTCCATTGTTACGTTCCCCAGTTTTCTGTGTTGTGGTTTGTATTTGAGTGTGTGTGTTTCAGGAGATGGCTTCCTGAAGTTCTCCCCAGGTAGCTGATTGGTCGGCCCCAATTGATAATTGGAGAGCTGACCCCGCCCCCTCGTCAAGAAGCAGCTGACTCTAATCACCATTGCCACCTGAAGCTATAAAAGCCAGTGTTCAGGAAAGGAGATCATGAGAGAGAGAGAGAGAGATCATTGTAGGCTGAGGAATGCAGAGAGTTTGATTGTGAGAGAGATATTTGCTAAGAGAGGAGGCTGATGGCTTTGGGTTAATTTACTATGTTAGTTGTTGTTGGTAGCAGCTTTGCTATGTTCGTTGTTCTTTAGTGGCCTGAGTTAGTTTACTCAGTTTTGTTGTAAAGTGTTTGTGAAATTGTTAATAATTATTCTGTTTCATTTGTTCCCAGGGGGGAAGGGGAAGGCACTTAGGGAGTGCTTAGGCAAGAGGCCCGCGGGCATACATATACCCGTAGTATATTCATTGTCTAGGCACACTAGGTAAGACCTGGGCGGACCACCCCCTGTATTTTGGTTTAGGGCACCAGATGGTGTTAAGTTAGGTAAGTTAAGTGAGTAGGCAGGTTAGATAGGAGAGGGGGAGCTTTGATATTTACTTTCTTTGCTTTGGTTCCGTCCAGCCCCTTTTCCCCATATTACTGTGTAGGAAATAAATCCTAGTAAACGGTAAATTCTGCCTTTGTCGTCCTTTCTCCCACCTACAGTTCATACCTCTTGCACTTCACAGAGAGTTGGGTTGTAGCAGGGAGTTGCGTTCCCTCTTCTCAGAGGCGTGCGTAACACCATACAGAAATGGTTCGTCAAGATCGATGTGGAAGAACTTGACTGGCCTGCACAGAGCCCTGACCTCAACCCCCATCGAACACCTTTGGGATGAATTAGAACGCCGACTGCATGCCAGGCTTAGTCGCCCAACATCAGTTCCCAACCTCACTAATGCTCTTGTGGTTGAATGGAACCATGTCTCTGCAGAAATGTTCCAACATCATGTGGAAAGCCTTCCCAGAAGAGTGGAGGCTGTTGTAGCATCAAAGGGGGGACCAACTCCATATTAATACCCATGATTTTGGAATGAAATTTTGACGAGCAGGTGTCCACATACTTTTATTGTATAATCCATGTAGTGTCATGTAGTGTATAATCCACATAATTAAAATCTCCTGTTGCTGCAGGATTATTTTCCTGCTGTGGCAAACTGGCTCAAATTAAGTTCCTACATCTGTAGGTGCTGTAGTGGCTAGAGTAAGTAGCTTAAGAACATAATAGGAGTCTCTATTCTCTGCTCTACCTGGGTTACCTCAGTCTCTGTTTACGCTTCCAGGTGAAAGGTCAAGGTCTGTTTTTACAGACAACCCGTGGTCAAAGTTCATGTTTGTCTCGCTGCTGGTGACAGGAGAGGAAAAGAAGGGGTAGGATTCCGGTAAGGGATTAAAGACTAGAGGCGGAGAGATGGAGAGATGAAAGGAGGTTATCTCTCTCCCTCTCTTTCCCCGGAGTGCATTGATCCGTTAGTGTTTAGCAGCCTGGGGTGAGTGGGTTTGTTGGCCCTGGGCCAAGTAGAAGTGCTGATGTCAGGGCTCCTATCCTCAGCCCCGGTGTGAAGGTGCATAGACTGCAACTGGAACAGGGAGAGACACAGTCGAGGTGGACATCCAAGTTCATTGTTAGACCTACTTGTTATTGGTGGCTTGGCTGCATTGTAGTCTTGACTAGCGTAGTTGAATGCACTTATTGTCACATTTATAAGTCACTCTGGATAATAGCATCTGCTGAATGACTTAAATGGCAATGTGGAAATGAAGTTAATATGGCTTCACAATAAAATCTTTCTGATAGCTGAAGGTTGAACTCAACTGAACTGTAGTCTTCACCACAGTGGACTGAGTTTGCCATCTAGTGAATTTATCTACTACTACATCACACAGCTTTTACAAGGACAGAAAAAAACGGATGTACGCTGATGGGCTCCCCAATGGTGACTATCGAGCTGGGCAGTGGTGCGTAGCTGTAGCACAATTTTGGTGACCTTATTTGACATTTTCTGACATTTTTTTTAGACTTGGTTCGATCCAACCCCGGGACAATACATGAGTATTTACAATACTTGTTACACTGTACTATGATTGTTACACTGTACTATGATTGTTACACTGTACTATGATTGTTACACTGTACTATGATTGTTACACTGTACTATGATTGTTACACTGTACTATGATTGTTACACTGTACTAGGATTGTTACACTGTACTATGATTTTAAAACATTTACAAAAGAGAGTTTATTCCCTCAGAAGTTGGTACACTGTACTTAAAACAATAATTACATTACAACTTGTGATAGAGTTTTAGTAAAGTTTAATCAGTTTATAGATTTTTTTTGTCTTTAATAATGTTTATTACCTCAGAGCAAATCGTTTTACAGGAGAGGATGGGACACATTGTGATTAACTGAGTGCCTCTTCAGAGCAGTAACATCCATACCCTGTGAGATGCAAAGTAGGTCAATAAAAGATAAATCTGAAGATAAACACATAAAGTGGATTGTTCTACTTTCAACATTCTACCTCGGCAGTTACAGTCATGAGCAACACCTATTTGTTCATTTTTTCATACAACAAAGCTGGATAGTGGTTTTAGGTCTGTTTAGCATAAACAGTTTGATATGCGAATGCTCAGCCCAGTCAAAACTGTTCGCTGCTCTGGCACCCCAATGGTGGAACAAACTCCCCCACGACGCCAGGTCAGCGGAGTCAATCACCACCTTCCGGAAACACCTGAAACACCACCTCTTTAAGGAATACCTAGGATAGGATAAAGTAATCCTTCTAACCCCCCCCCCCCCCCTTAAAAGAGTTAGATGCACTATTGTAAAGTGGTTGTTCCACTGGATATCATAAGGTGAATGCACCAACTTGTAAGTCGCTCTGGATAAGAGCGTCTGCTAAATGACTTAAATGTAAATGTAAATGCATTCGCATAAATGCTTTCCTCTTTTGTTCTCTTTTGCTCCTCTATTGTTCCTCAAGCAAGGAGGCCTATGACATCACAGATTCCCATCAGAACAACTGAATCACTTTTGTAAAAAATGTGTGTGTACTTGACTATATTTATAGTTGGGATATCGCTTTTCAAAAGTAAAAGTTCAGAAATAGCTGGAGGACGTTTTGCATTTGGAGGACGTTGCATTTCCATTTTAACGCATATAAAGACAACATGAAAACCTAAGAGAAGATTGGTTTAAGTTAAGGTTTAACTTAATAAAATCAAAGGCATATTTATGACAGTGGTGGAGAACAATGGACATGCATGTATCTTATTCATAAAGACAACATTGAAGCAACTCAGAGAATATTACTTTACTTTGAGGTTTACTTTAATGAAATCACAGACATATTTATGATAGTGTTGGAGCACAAAACTTTGTACAACAAAATATACAGCAATGTATGTTCAGTATTATAAACTGGGTGGTTTTCTGAGTCCTGAATTCTGATTGGCTGAAAGCACATGTAGTTTTACTGCTCTAATTACACTGGTAACCAGTTTATAACAGCAATAAGGCACCTCTGGGGTTTGTGATATATGGACAATATACCACGGCTAAGGCTGTGTCCAGGCACTCTGCGTTGTATCTTGCATAAGAACAACCCTTAACCGTGGTATATTGGCCATATACCACACCTCCTCTGGCCTTACTGATTAAATGTAAAATAATGGACAGTGAAATAGATACAAATCAAACGAGAGTCCAAACCACTTCCACCAATGGAAATAGTGTCCTGTAGTGAAGCATAAAACATTCTACTGCAATGGTTTTACAAGTTGGATTGCACAACCCAGAATGAAGGATTTGAAAGGATGAAGTGTCTGGTTTTATGTGTTCATTTCGCTTACTTATAATGACGTATTTTGATAGAACCTCCTTTGATAGTTTAAGCAATAACCAAATGAATTAATCAGGAATAATGTATAATGTAAATCATGCAAATATAACTTGTCTGTGTAAGCAGTATATAAGAGAACTAACGGGACTGCCCCGGTGAGCTCCCGACCAACGTGTACTATGGTGCATTAAGTTTGTTGGAACTTCTCCAGTTAACTGACAATAAATAATGATTCGTTTAAGTTTGACTTTGAGTCCCTGGTGGTAATTTCCAAGACAATTTGGCATCAAGAACCGGATGATTGATTCTGCCTGCGGAGCTTTCCAGTGAGGGTCTGCGAGGAAAACTGCTGGCACATTTCATGAAGCATGAAGGAAATTTCCATCAGACCAAAAGACAACGAGGACCCGCCCAGACCCTTACTGTGAGCTGCCCAAAAGGAGACACATCATCCGCGAACAATTGAGAGACAGAGCTCCTGACCGACGTGTACTATGGTGCATTAAGTTTGTTGAAACCTCTCCAGTTAACTGAAAATAAATCATTATTCATTTAAGTTTGACTTTGAATCCCTGGTGGTAATTTCCATGACAATAGATTTGCAACTCCTATTTATTTCTGTGTGTACGTGTGTATAGAGTCACTACCCTTCTCCACCATCCATCTCTTCTTTTCAGTCTCATAAAAGGCAGACTGTTGGAGCTCCCTCCAATGCCCTGTACAATGTACAGGGGAAACACTAGGCAGTAGATATTTTTCTACCACTCAAGAAAAGCTGATATGGCTATGGGCTGTTGGAGATTTGTTTCAGCGGCTGCTGGCAGAACCTGTACAGACGGCCGGAGGGATGCTCATCTCTTTCCTCTGTTCGCTCCTTCCTCACTGCCCCCTCTGCTTCGAGGCCTCCAGTTCCCATTGAAAGGAGGCAGCGGAAGCTAAATCCTCAAATGTAAACGTTGAGTAGGTGAGGCCTTCTGCTGGGTAAGTGCAGGTGGCAGGGGACATGACTGAGGACATGACTGGGACACTGACTGTTTCACTCTCTACAGTAACATAATGCCACAGCTGTGTGTCTCTAGGAGCTTCTCTGGGGTGGTGTGAAGAGCAGAGCAGATTCACCCGCTTCAGGATATCTTCTTCCCCGTGGTGATTGGCCAGTAGCCCATCACTGGCAGCTCTAATGGGCTCTGTCCATCGGTCGTGGTACAAGATGAAGACGCGACCTCATCTCTTGATGGGCCCAGTGGAGAAGCTGTCAAGGGCAGTGGTGGTGTGGCTGGCAGAGGTGTGCTCTAAAAGAGGCACAATATTATTTTAATGACAAAGCTTTTACTATACACTAACCTGAATCAAATCAAATGTTCAAATATAATATAATTAGTCACATGCGCCGAATACAACAGACCTTACAGTGAAATGCTTACTTATGAGCCCCTAACCGACAGTGCAAACTTCAAGTGTGTGTGTGTGTGTGTGTGTGTGTGTGTGTGTGTGTGTGTGTGTGTGTGTGTGTGTGTGTGTGTGTGTGTGTGTGTGTGTGTGTGTGTGTGTGTGTGTGTGTGTGTGTGTGTGTGTGTGTGTGTGATATCATTTCAATTACCTGTATCCAGCAGGTACTCTTCAGAGCAATCCTCTTTTGTTGTGGCGGTAGCTGTTGCCAAAGGGGAGCAGAACAAGACAGCCGGTTGGGAAGACCACTGTTAGAGCTGGGCCTGGACTGCTGCGGCCAGAACGGTCTCAGTAGAGAGGAGAGACAGAAGGACATGCATGTCATTCCTCTCCTAAAATAGAGGCCCAATTACCTTAAATGAGAATGATCATGAAGCTAAACTATGTGAGTGAGCGTGTGATTGAGAGGCGGAGCGATCATGTTGCTGTGCTGTTTCTTTTTTGTTCCATTCAGTCACTAAAAGTACAAGACGAGCTTTTCCTGACTGCTTAGAGTATTCGCCCTGACAACCCCTGGTGTGTGTGTTCATACGATACAGAAGTTTAGCAACCCGACTGAGTCCTTGTAGTAGGATATTCAGTGATTAGCTTTGGCATCAAGTACTATCAACAGTGTACAGTAAGTAGGATAGCAAACATTCCGATTTTAACTGACATAGGCTTAAACATGTGAAGTTTCACAACCTTTAGGGCTTAGTCATCACTCAAGTTTAATAACAGATGTAGGCCACATTGGAAGTGTGTACGCACCTCTCAACCTTTGTAATATGCATTCATTGACACAACCGTTGTTGACTAATGCATTCCATATCTGTTGTTCCACCTGAGTGTAGACTAATAAGCCTGTTCATGTTCCAATTCAAAAACATTGACCCTTAGTGGTCTGTATATTGACTTTGATCTCAGGCCCTTCTCATGAACAATTATTCTTGTTTTTTATGAACAAGTCTTACCAATTAATATATTCTTTCTACAGCTTATCAGCGTACACCCAATATGTTCCCCCTGTTGATGATGCTATTATGCATTATGGTTGAACCAAAAGATTTCATGTAACACATGTTTTATTACAATTGTGTATGGTGATGTTAATATTATGTACAATATTTAACTATGTTGCCATATGATAATAATAGCCTGATATATTCAACATGCTGTAAACTATTGTCTTTTAACTGTTTCACTCAATTCATTCTTATTAACCTAATAATTATGTCACACCGCTCACTATTGTCATTGGTTGCACTAATTGCACTGTTTGTCTACATAACCTGGTTCAATCATTCATGACATTACCCTGAAGAAGGCACAGTGATGCCGAAACATTGGTGTTTTACCCAATAAATGACTGGGAGTTTATATATATATATTATAGCTTACAGTTTATTCACCGTTAGTCCCCACCTCGACAGAAAAGTATTTTATCTGTGTGTGCGCCAGCTCATGCTTTTTACGTTCCAATTCATGTCAGTCACTCTAAATCTAAATCTGAACTTGAGTGGAATTACATTTTACTCAATATGAAGTCATACCTTAAGCAAACACTTTTCTCTGGTCCTTCCTGCTAGGGTCAGTCGGCTTCACATTCGAGAATGAAGGACCTATGGTAAAGGAATATTAACATTAAGTATCCATAACTTATAACAATAACCATACAGTAAATTAAGTGGCCACATTAATGAATTAAATAAAATTTGAATGAGATATTTACCACCATTGTCTATCCGGCACCCACTGCAATGGTGGCAGCTTTTGGTTTACTGTGTGTTTATTAAAAGCAACACCGTTAGCAATAACAGATATGGAAATCATTCTCAATCTGTAAATGAATGAGACCAGGTGTCTCATCTGACTGAAAATTGCAGAGACTATCATTATCTATTTTCTTTTGAAAATCTTCCACTGAACCTTGCACCACACACTTCTATCTAGTGAGAATGCACAGAACATTGTAGCTTTAATTACCTGGTTGTCCCATTGAGGTCAACATCACTTGTTCATGGGAGACCTGCTGTTTATTTTATTCAACCTTTATTTAACTAGGCAAGTCAGTTAATAACTAATTATTATTTACAATGACGGCCTACACCGGTCAAACCCGGACGACTCTGGCCCAATTCTGCGCTGCCCTATGGGACTCCCAATCACGGCTGGTTGTGATACAGCTGGATTCGAACCAGGGTGTCTGTAGTGAGGCGTCTAGCACTGAGATGCAGTGCCTTAGACCACTGCGCCACTCGGGAGCACCAAAGGCTGGAGTATTTTCACTATTTAAAGCAGGTAGATAGCTACAAAAAAAGTGACACCACCACAGCTGCATGTATGTGTGATCTCTCCATATGTTCATTTGTCAATTTCTAAGCCCAACTAGCAAGACAGAACAGTGTTCAGGCTATATTGTTGTCATTCAGTAAAGGTGTAACGTTAGCTAGCTACTGCAATGTTACTGTACTTGCCTACTGTAACCTACAGCCTACAACCAAGCTAGATAGCTAGCTACAAAGAAACAATCCATTTCATCAAGTATTTTCAGCTAAATATATGTAGCTAGTGCGATTGCATACCAAACAACTTTAGATGTGATTAGAAAGTTCTTAAAGTAAAAGTGACATACCTGTCTTTTTTGGCGAGTGCTGCTCTGCTGGCGAACTGGATCTAGAGGCATCTTAAATTAACTCGCTTGCTAGCTTTGCAGCTAGCTATCTTGGAAAAATATAAAATAAAATAATTGCAGTTGTGTTGTAAATAGTAATTTCCAGATGGAGAAATGCCAGATCTGTCTGTAATAACTAACGTTAAATAACTGAGATCTGTGTCTACAGTGGTTGTCCGCTCCTTGCTCGAGGCTTACCCGTGCACATAGAAGTCTGTTTAGCTAAACTTTCTGCTAAACTTTGGCATATGACACGGAATACAGAGTGGAATGTTAGCTAAACAGACTGGTACCCAGACTAACTGTAGCCTGTATCCCAACGCTGCCACCAATATGATATCATATCATATATCTAGGACACAGTTATGAAAATGCATGATATTTTATAGAAATTATTTTATTGAATGAGTTACACAGTATGGGGACTGGGAGGTGAGGGGAATCGTTTTGGTCTGTTTACTCATCATAAACTAGGGACTACAACCAGAGAACTCTCCAGCCAAATTGGTCTCCAAAACTCTGTCTTATTCCACAATGAGTCCTGCTTATACTGTATTTATGAATGAGCATTTGGGAAGAATAATAACAAAACACATAAAATATGGTTGAGTATTGACATAATATGAGAAGAGGATGCAATCATGTATAGGTGATATGGAAATACATCTCTGAATCTGACTCTCATTGACCAAGACCAAAGGGCAGGATGAGTCATGTTAGCCAATGAGAGCCTTCTACTTTCAAAAGGCTTTGATTGGGTCAAAACTAATTATATGAAAGATTGTTGGTTACAAGTAGCTTGTAAGGTCTGGTAGCTTAATTTCTTCCATCTAATTAATTTGATACTTGACTGATTCAGGGCTGGGAGAGGAGAGTCTTGGTTCTAGGGTTCTAGAGTTCAAGAGTTCACCATCAAAAGAAAGAGGGGAGCAGCAGGGAAGGGTTCATGTTCTAGATTTGGGACACCTGCCAGTTGGCAATATAAATTATAAAAAGTTGTTTGAAAGTACTGTAGATTTAAAACACACGGGAATCTTGAAATGCATAGTCATACATGCATCCCTCTCTGTCTTTGACCAAAATGGCAAATCTAGTATATCTAAATCTATCTAGCTAATTGTCACAGGAAGACTATTGCATTAGGCCTATCTAGGGGGCAACAGGAAGCCTAGTGATTAAGAGTGTTAGATCAGTAACTGAAAGGTCAATGATGTTGATGAAGTCAGCCCGCACCTCTCTGATTCAGAGGGGTTGGGTCAAATGCGGAAGACACATTTTGGTTGAATGCATTCAGTTGGGCAACTGACTAGGTATTCCCTTTCCCTCTATGTTCTGTATGTACAGGAAGAGTAAGGCTATTCAGTTGGCATGGTCAAGTATATCAGTGTAATAATAAGAATACACATGTGCCTTTCTTTGGGTTCTAGCATATGATTAATAATCTTCAACATGCAAAATAATGTGAAAGACGTATTCGGAAACATACACAGAACTATTGCTGCACACTAAGTAGATTGAGTGGCCGAGTGAACAGATAAGTGTTTGACGACTCTCTTCCTCTTTTTAAGGATTCTTCTGCACAAAAACTACACGCCATGAATTTCCTCCGTCAACAAGAGCAAGTGTGTGTGAGTGTGTGTGGAAACTCCTTCGGCTTGTGATAAAACACACAAACACTCTGCATAGACATGGCAAGCTTACCCCCCCCCCCCCCCATACTAAGAGTGTGTGTGTGTGTATGTGTGTGAATATGTGCCAGTGTGGACTCCAATGACATGTGCATTCGGAAAGTATCCACAATTTGTTAGGTTACAGCCTTATTATAAAATGCATTAAATTGTTTTTCTTCCTCATCAATCTACACACAATACCCCATAATGACAAAGCAAAAACAGGTTTTTAGAAATTGTTGCTAATTTATTAAAAATATAAAACAGAAATATCACATTTACATAAGTATTCAGAACCTATACTCAGTACTTTGTTGAGGCACTTTTGGCAGCAATTGCAACCTCGAGTCTTCTTGGGTATGACCCTACAATCTTGGCACACCTGTATTTGGGGAGTTTCTCCCATTCTTCTCTGCAGATCCTCTCAAGCTCTGTAAGGTTGGATGGGGAGCGTTGCTGCACAGCTATTTTCAGCTCTCTCCAGAGATGTTAGATTGGGTTCAAGTCCGGGCTCAAGGACATTCAGAGACTTGTCCCGAAGCCACTCCTGCGTTGTCTTGGCTGTGAGCTTAGGGTCGTTGTCCTGTTGGAAGGTGAACCTTCCCCCCTGTCTGAGGTCCTGAGCGCTCTGGAGCAGGTTTTCATCAAGGATCGCTCTGTACTTTGCTCTGTTCATCTTTGCCTCGATCCTGACTAGTCTCCCAGTCCCTGCCGCTGAAGAAAAAAAAAACAGCATGATGCTGCCATCACCATGCTTCACCGTAGGGATGGTGCCAGGTTTCCTCCAGACGTGACGATTGGCATTCAGGCCAAAGATAATCTTGTTTCTCATGGTCTGAGAGTCTTTAGGTGCATTTTGGCAAACTTTTACTGAGGAGTGGCTTCCGTCTGGCCACTCTACCATAAAGAACTGATTGGTGGAGTGCTGCAGAGATAGTTTCTCAGTTTGGCCTGGCAGCCAGCTCTAGGAAGAGTCTTGGTGGTTCCAAACTTCTTCCATTTAAGAATGATGGAGGCCACTGTGTTCTTGGGGACCTTCAATGCTGCAGACATTTTTTGGTACCCTTCCCCAGATCTGTGCCTCGACACAATACTTATGTAAATAAGGTTTTCCAATTTTTTATTTTTAATACATTTGCAAAAAAATTGGAAAACCTGTTTTCGCTTGTCATTATGGGTTATTGTGTGTAGATTGATGAGGATTTTTTTTGTTATCCATTTTAGAATAAGGCTGTAAGGTAACAAAATATGTAAAAACTCAAGGGGTCTGAATAGTTTCCGAATGCACTGTACATACACACACACTTTCAGTGATGCTGCCACAGCTTTATTTCACCGTTCTGTTTTTCATAGTGAACCACAAGGCACTGAAGGTGTTGGCCTATAGCGGCAGGACTGATGTATGCTTAATGTAACATGTACTGCTAACTGTAGCATGTAATGCTAAATGTAACATATAATGCTAAATGTAACATAACATGCTAACTGTAGCATGTAATGCTAAATGTAACATATAATGCTAAATGTAACATAAAATGCTAAATGTAACATGTAATGCTAAATGTAACATGTAATGCTAAATGTAACATATAATGCTAAATGTAACATATAATGCTTAATGTAACATGTAATGTTAAATGTAACATGTAATGCTAAATGTAACATGTAATGCTAAATGTAACATATAATGCTAAATGTAACATATAATGCTTAATGTAACATGTAATGTTAAATGTAACATGTAATGCTAAATGTAACATGTAATGTTAAATGTAACATGTAATGCTAAATGTAACATGTAATGTTAAATGTAACATATAATGCTTAATGTAACATGTAATGTTAAATGTAACATGTAATGCTAAATGTAACATATAATGCTTAATGTAACATGTAATGTTAAATGTAACATGTAATGCTAAATGTAACATATAATGCTTAATGTAACATGTAATGTTAAATGTAACATGTAATGCTAAATGTAACATGTAATGCTAAATGTAACATATAATGCTTAATGTAACATGTAATGTTAAATGTAACATGTAATGCTAAATGTAACATGTAATGTTAAATGTAACATGTAATGCTAAATGTAACATGTAATGTTAAATGTAACATGTAATGTTAAATGTAACATGTAATGCTAAATGTAACATGTAATGCTAAATGTAACATGTAATGTTAAATGTAACATGTAATGTTAAATGTAACATGTAATGCTAAATGTAACATGTAATGCTAAATGTAACATGTAATGTTAAATGTAACATGTAATGTTAAATGTAACATGTAATGCTAAATGTAACATGTAATGTTAAATGTAACATGTAATGCTAAATGTAACATGTAATGTTAAATGTAACATATAATGCTTAATGTAACATGTAATGTTAAATGTAACATGTAATGTTAAATGTAACATGTAATGTTAAATGTAACATGTAATGCTAAATGTAACATGTAATGCTAAATGTAACATGTAATGTTAAATGTAACATGTAATGTTAAATGTAACATGTAATGCTAAATGTAACATGTAATGCTAAATGTAACATGTAATGTTAAATGTAACATGTAATGTTAAATGTAACATGTAATGCTAAATGTAACATGTAATGCTAAATGTAACATGTAATGTTAAATGTAACATGTAATGTTAAATGTAACATGTAATGCTAAATGTAACATGTAATGCTAAATGTAACATGTATTGCTAAATGTAACATGTAATGCTAAATGTAACATGTAATGCTAAATGTAACATGTAATGCTAAATGTAACATGTAATGTTAAATGTAACATGTAATGCTAAATGTAACATGTAATGCTAAATGTAACATGTAATGCTAAATGTAACATGTAATGCTAAATGTAACATGTAATGCTAAATGTAACATGTAATGCTAAATGTAACATGTAATGCTAAATGTAACATGTAATGCTAAATGTAACATGTAATGCTAAATGTAACATGTAATGCTAAATGTAACATGTAATGTTAAATGTAACATGTAATGCTAAATGTAACATGTAATGCTAAATGTAACATGTAATGCTAAATGTAACATGTAATGCTAAATGTAACATGTAATGCTAAATGTAACATGTAATGCTAAATGTAACATGTAATGCTAAATGTAACATGTAATGTTAAATGTAACATGTAATGCTAAATGTAACATGTAATGCTAAATGTAACATGTAATGTTAAATGTAACATGTAATGCTAAATGTAACATGTAATGCTAAATGTAACATGTAATGTTAAATGTAACATGTAATGCTAAATGTAACATGTAATGTTAAATGTAACATGTAATGCTAAATGTAACATGTAATGCTAAATGTAACATGTAATGCTAAATGTAACATGTAATGTTAAATGTAACATGTAATGCTAAATGTAACATGTAATGTTAAATGTAACATGTAATGCTAAATGTAACATGTAATGCTAAATGTAACATGTAATGCTAAATGTAACATGTAATGCTTAATGTAACATGTAATGTTAAATGTAACATGTAATGTTAAATGTAACATGTAATGCTAAATGTAACATGTAATGTTAAATGTAACATGTAATGCTAAATGTAACATGTAATGCTAAATGTAACATGTAATGCTAAATGTAACATGTAATGCTAAATGTAACATGTAATGCTAAATGTAACATGTAATGCTAAATGTAACATGTAATGCTAAATGTAACATGTAATGCTAAATGTAACATGTAATGCTAAATGTAACATGTAATGCTAAATGTAACATGTAATGTTAAATGTAACATGTAATGCTAAATGTAACATGTAATGTTAAATGTAACATGTAATGCTAAATGTAACATGTAATGCTAAATGTAACATGTAATGCTAAATGTAACATGTAATGCTAAATGTAACATGTAATGTTAAATGTAACATGTAATGCTAAATGTAACATGTAATGTTAAATGTAACATGTAATGCTAAATGTAACATGTAATGTTAAATGTAACATGTAATGCTAAATGTAACATGTAATGCTAAATGTAACATGTAATGCTTAATGTAACATGTAATGTTAAATGTAACATGTAATGCTAAATGTAACATGTAATGTTAAATGTAACATGTAATGCTAAATGTAACATGTAATGCTAAATGTAACATGTAATGCTAAATGTAACATGTAATGCTTAATGTAACATGTAATGTTAAATGTAACATGTAATGCTAAATGTAACATGTAATGTTAAATGTAACATGTAATGCTAAATGTAACATGTAATGCTAAATGTAACATGTAATGCTAAATGTAACATGTAATGCTTAATGTAACATGTAATGTTAAATGTAACATGTAATGTTAAATGTAACATGTAATGCTAAATGTAACATGTAATGCTAAATGTAACATGTAATGCTAAATGTAACATGTAATGCTAAATGTAACATGTAATGCTAAATGTAACATGTAATGCTAAATGTAACATGTAATGCTAAATGTAACATGTAATGCTAAACGCAGTATTGTAACTTTAAGTGCCTGGGTCCGGTTGGACCAGAATAACATACTGTACTTTCATATGTCACATTGTTTATGGTTCTTTGGCAACTCAAATCCGCTCTACATATTCTCATAAATCTCATAAATAAAATACAAATTGAAATAGAGATTATGGTGGCTGTTATATTAGGTAGGAAAAAGAAAAGCAATATATTTACAACATAACCATCACTATACCTGTGTGCTAGCAACACTTAACCTATGGTGATCTCTTACTGTGACAAGCATCTGTAGCCAGTGGTAACTCCCATTCTTGAATTAGTACTGTGTTATTTAAAGAGTAAAAAGATAAAAGAAGTGAAGAACAATAACAATATCTATAACTGTAACTCAGAGCTGAAAGTCAGTGGCATTGAGTGAAAATAATAAGGCAAATAGATAAGATTCAATAGCACCTGACTTGCACAAACACCCCCTTTCAAAATGGACGCCAGTTTACAAATGGGGAGGGGGGGTGTACTCAGTGCAGTCGTAAACTGGGCGCCATTCATTAGAGAAACGTTGTGATAATGTTAGTAAAGTGTTCTGCATGATGGAGCGAAGGGCCGGTTGGTGTTATGGCTTGGTCTCCGGTGTGTGTGTGTGTGTGTGTGTGTGTGTGTGTGTGTGTGTGTGTGTGTGTGTGTGTGTGTGTGTGTGTGTGTGTGTGTGTGTGGGGGGGGGTGTGGGTGGGTGATCTGCTCTTTCGGCGATCTCTGGGTATTTTGTTGTTCTGTTTCACAAAGTGTGTGTGTCTGTGTGTCTCTGTCCCACTCCTCCCTCACACACAGTGAAATAGCACCATCCTTTGATCAATAACAAGAAGTCAAGCCACACCGCGGATAGATGGGTGGGGTCACGGGTTGTGGTCGGAGGTTAAGGGTCACAGAGAGGTCAGTGGCGAGGCCTATGTCCTCTTCATGCACACCTGGCAACGGCTAATGTGAGTCCGGAGACTTCCTGCCTTTAGCGTGGTGGGCACGGGTTTCCTGGAACCAGATGTGAGACGACATCAATCAATCAAGACCATGTCAGAGTTATGGTAGCCAGAAAGGGAAAGATAGAGGGAGAGAGAGAGAGAGAAAGAGAGTTGTTCTTGGCTTACCTAAACATCTCCTCGTCCTCGATGGCGGCCAGCCAGAAGCTGTAGGAGTTGGCGTAGTAGTTGCAGGTTCCACGCCCGTGACACTCGATGAAGGGAGCGCTCCGGAACTCTTCTAGACAGGAGCCAGGAGATGCCAGGGCCTGGCCAGAGCCCTCAGCACCTGCACTGGTATGCTACACAGAGAGAAGGACGGAGAGAGAGAGACAGAGAGGAGACAGAGAGAGAGAGAGGGAAGGAAATAGAGAGAGTACTGCTACTGATACAGAAGGTAAGTGCTGATACAGAAGGTAAGTACTGATACAGAAGGTAAGTACTGATACAGAAGGTAATTGCTGATACAGAAGGTAAGTGCTGATACAGAAGGTAAGTGCTGATACAGAAGGTAAGTGCTGATACAGAAGGTAAGTACTGATACAGAAGGTAAGTGCTGATACAGAAGGTAAGTACTGATACAGAAGGTAAGTGCTGATACAGAAGGTAAGTGCTGATACAGAAGGTAAGTTCTGATACAGAAGGTAAGTGCTGATACAGCAGGCATGTTGTTGTAATATTTGTTTTGTCTCTCTCACCATGACGAAGGAGTAGCCAATCCAGAGTGAGTCCCAGCCATTGGGGCATGATGGGATCATGATATTCTGACTGTGTACTGCTATCACCATGGCAGGAGCCTCACACACAGAACACCTGTTGGCATAGGTAGAGGTCAATACACATGCTATCCATGCACATACACTTACATGGATGCACACAACACAAACATACACCTACAAACATACCCACACACATATATCCTAGGTGAGTATGAACTTTCCAATTTGTAAGTCGCTCTGGATAAGAGCGTCAGCTAAATGACTTAAATATAATATAAATATAGGTGAGAGCGGAAACATACACTGAGTGTACAAAACATAAGAAACACCTTCCTAATATTGATTTGCACCCCCTTTGTCCTCAGAACAACCTCAAATCATCAGAGGCAAGGGTTTGAAAGCATTCTACAGGGATGCTGGCCCATGTTGACTCCAATGCTTCCCACAGTTGCATTAATCATGTTGTTTGGGTGGTGGACCATTGTTGATACACACGGGAATCTGTTGAGTGTGAAAATCCCAGCAGAGTTGCAGTTCTTGACATAAACCGGTGCGCCTGGCACCTACTACCATACCCCATTCAAAGGCACTTACATCTTTTGTCTTGCCCATTCACCCTCTGAATGGCACACATACACAATCCATGTCTCAATTGTCTCAAGGCTTAAAAGTTCTTCTTTAACCCATCTCCTCCCTTTCACCTACACTGATTGAAGTGGACCCCCCCACACACACACACACACACACAGCTACCTGCTGATGAAGGGCCTGATGCCCTGGCCGGTGATAGGGTCCATGTTCATTGGCATGGGCTCAGGGGAGGTAAGCCAATAGGAGTAGTCGTTACGGGAGGCAAAGTAACAGACGTTGTTGATGTTACAGAAGAGGAAGGGCATGGGACTGAACTTCCTCAGACAGCTACCAGCCGTACCTACACACAGACAGAGATACACACAAGTAGTTATGTGTGATGCTGATCTGATCTCTCTTTTGACGAACATATCAAGACTGTTACAAGGACAGCTTTTTTCCATCTACGTAACATTGCAAAAATCAGAAACTTTCTGTCCAAAAATTATGCAGAAAAATAATCCATGCTTTTGTCACTTCTAGGTTAGGCTACTGCAATGCTCTACTTTCTGGCTGCCCGGATAAAGCACTAAATAAACTTCAGTTAGTGCTAAACATGGCTGCTAGAATCTTGACTAGAACCAAAAAATGTGATCATATTATTCCAGTGCTAGCCTCTCTACACTGGCTTCCTGTTAAGGCAAGGGCTGATTTCAAGGTTTTACTGCTAACCTACAAAGCATTACATGGGCTTGCTCCTACCTATCTTTCAGATTTGGTCCTGCCATACATACCTACACGTACGCTACGGTCACAAGACGCAGGCCTCCTTACTGTCCCTAGAATTTCTAAGCAAACAGCTGGAGGCAGGGCTTTCTCCTATAGAGCTCCATTTTTATGGAATGGTCTGCCTACCCATGTGAGAGACGCAGACTCGGTCTCGACCTTTAAGTCTTTATTGAAGACTCATCTCTTCAGTAGGTCCTATGATTGAGTGTAGTCTGGGCCAGGAGTGTGAAGGTGAACGGAAAGGCACTGGAGCAAAGAACCATCCTTGCTGTCTCTGCCTGGCTGGTTCCCCTTTCTCCACTGGGATTCTCTGCCTCAAACCTTATTATTGGGGATGAGTCACTGGCTTACTGGTGCTCTTCCATGCCGTCCCTAGGAGGGGTGCGTCACTTGAGTGGGTTGAGTCACTGATGTGATCTTCCTGTCCGGGTTGGCGCCCCCCTTGGGTTTATGCCGTGGAGGAGATCTTCATGGGCTATACTCTGCCTTGTCTCAGGATGGTAAGTTGGTGGTTGAAGGTATCGCTCTAGTGGTGTGGGGGCTGTGCTTTGGCAAAGTGGGTGGGGTTAAATCCTGCCTGTTTGGCCCTGTCCGGGTGTACAGGGCCACAGGGCCATGCTCTCTCTAATTCTCTCTCTCTTTCTCTCTTTCCTTCTTTCTTTCTCTCTTTTTTTCTGTCTTTCTCTCTCTCGGAGGACCTGAGCCCTGGGACCATGCCTCAGGACTACCTGGCCTGATGACTCCTTGCTGTCCCCAGTCCACCTGGTCGTGCTGCTGTTCCAGTTTCAACTGTTCTGCCTGAGGCTATGGAACCCTGACCTGTTCACCAGACGTGCTACCTGTCCCAGACCTGCTGTTTTCAACTCTCTAGAGACAGCAGGAGCGGTAGAGATACTCTGAATGATCGGCTATGAAAAGCCAAATGACATTTACTCCTGAGGTGCTGACCTGTTGCACCCTCGACAACCACTGTGATTATTAGTATTTCACCCTGCTGGTCATTTATGAACATTTGAACATCTTAGCCATGTTCTGTTATAATCTCCACCCGGCACAGCCAGAAGAGGACTGGCCACCCCTCATAGCTTGGTTCCTCTCTAGGTTTCTTTCTAGGTTCTGGCCTTTCTAGGGAGCTTTTCCTAGCCACTGTGCTTCTACACCTGTATTGCTTGCTGTTTGGGGTTTTAGGCTGCGTTTCTGTACAGCACTTTGTGACATCAGCTGATGTAAAAAGGGCTTCATAAATACATTTCATTGATTGATTGATTGAATCACAAGCTAGATACAACATCTATCTCTCTTCCTAGCTCTCTCTCTCTCTTACCCAGGTCCTGTCCGTGGGAACGCTCATTGCCCTGGATGTAGAGTAGGGAGTATCCATCATAGATCAGCGATGTTCCCTCTGGACACTGTGGAACCTCCACCGATTGGCTGTGCCTGGTTACCAGGAAACCATGCTCCATGGAGGAGGGGCCAGGAGGACCTACCTGACCCGGAACACCATCAGGTCCTGGGGGTCCGGGATACCCTCTCGGTCCTATAGGGACAAGGGTCAAAGGTCAAAGATGAAGGTCAGGGTCAAATGGAACATTAGTTCCCAGTCTGAGAATCACACTTCCAGATAACAATAGAACATCAGTCAGTATTCTATTCTACATACAGTGTGGTATCCTTTTCAGTGTGGCTATAAACTGGACAGAGAGGATGTGACTCTCACCTGAGGGACCAAGCAGGCCTGGTTCTCCCTTGGCTCCGGGGAGACCATTAATCCCAGGGTTCCCCTCGTCACCTTTAATACCCTGAATGCCTGTCATACCTGGGAGACAGAGAGTGAGGGAGGAGAGAGATGGAGAGAGAAAGAGAAAAAAAGAGAGGGAGAGCGAGAATGGATGGAGATCATATATTATGGGGTGATCAGAGCTGATGTTTGGTCATAATATATCGGCTCATTGTAGATAGGATGGTTTGAACTCTCACCTTGCTGTCCTTTCAGCCCAGGGAAACCTGAGGGCCCCACAGGCCCCTGAGGGCCCTGACTACCTGGGAAGCCGCTTTCTCCCTTGATGAAGGTGTGGAGGCCAGGAGGACCAGGGGGGCCATCATTACCTGGAACAAGGAAAGGCGATTCAGATAATTACCAAATCTTATTATTATTCATATATGGGTAAAAGTGTCTGCTACATGGCATATATTCAGAATATACATGTCAGCACTCAATGGCCACTATACAGTAGGTGTTTGATGCTATGAAGCTCACAGTGATTTGGTTTACTGGCTATTTGGTTTAATGTTGTGTCTCTCCACTCACCTTTAGTTCCTGTGAATCCTCTGTCTCCCAGCTCTCCTTTCAATCCAAACACACCCAATTCACCCTTTGTCCCTGAAGAAGAGAGGAACTTTTGGATTTATCCACCTGATGAAACCATCTGAACCACATAGACCAACGGTCACATGCACACATTGTAAGAATCAGAGGAGACTGGTGGGGAAGACATAGGAAGATATTGGAAGACATTGTAATGCAGCGTTTCCCAAACTCGGTCCTCGGGACCCCAAGGGGTACATGTTTTGTGTTTTGCCCTAGCACTACACAGCTGATTCAAATGATCAAAGCTTGATCAAAATGTGCACCCTTTGGTGTCCTGAAGACCGACTTTGGGAAACCCTGTTGTAATGGCTAGAATGGAATAAAACATGTGGTTTCCATATGTTTGATGTGTTTGATAAAGTGGCGGCCAACCCTAGGGGCGTTAGGGGCGGTGCCCCACTTCTGATTGGTCCCCCCAAATGTTTATTTATTTATTTGTATATATATACAGTACCAGTCAAAAGTTTGGACACATCTACTCATTCAATGGTTTTTCTTTATTTTTACTATTTTCTACATTGTAGAATAATATTGAAGACATCAAAACTATGAAGTAACACATATAGAATCATGTAGTAACCAAAAAAGTGTTAAAGTAGCCTCCCTTTGCCTTGATGACAGCTTTGCACACTCTTGGAAATCTCTCAACCAGCTTCATGAGGTAATCACCTGGAATACATTTCAATTAACAGATGTCCCTTGTTAAAAGTTAATTTGTGGAATTTCTTTCCCTCTTAATGTGTTTGAGGAAATCAGTTGTGTTGTGACAAGGAAGGGGTGGTATACAGAAGAGCACTATTTGGTAAAAGACCAAGTCCATATTATGGCAAGAACAGCTCAAATAAGCTAAGAGAAACGACAGTCCATCATTACTTTAAGACATGAAAGTCAGTCAGAAAATTTCAAGAACTTTTAAAGTTTCATCAAGTGCAGTCGCAAAAGCCATCAAACACTATGATGAAACTGTCTCTCATGAGGACCGCCACAGGAAAGGAAGACCCAGAGTTAGCTCTGCTGCAGAGGATAAGTTCATTAGAGTTACCGGCCTCAGAAATTGCAGCCCAAATAAATGCTTCACAGAGTTCAAGTAACAGACACAACTCAACATCAACTGTTCAGAGGAGACTGCGAGAATCAGGCCTTCCTGGTCAAATTGCTGCAAAGAAACCACTACTAAAGGACACCAATAATAAGAAGAGACTTGCTTGGGCCAAGAAACACAAGCAATGGACATTAGACCGGTGGAAATTTGTCCTTTGGTCTCATGAGTGCAAATTAGAGATTTTTGGTTCCAACTGTTTAGGTGAACGGATGATCTCTGCACGTGTGGTTCCCACCGTGAAGCATGGAGGAGGAGTTGTGATGGTCTGGGGGTGCTTTGCTGGTGACACTGGCAGTAATTTCTTTAGAATTTAAGGCACACTTAACCAGCATGGCTACCACAGCATTCTGCAGTGATATGCCATCCCATCTGGTTTGCGCTTAGTTAGACTATAATTTGTTTTTCAACAGGACAATGACCCAACACCTCCAGGTTGTGTAAGGCCTATTTGACCAAGAAGGAGAGTGATGGAGTGCTGCATCAGATGACCTGGCCTCCAAAATCACCCGACCTCAACCCAATATAGATGGTTTGGGATGAGTTGGACCACAGAGTGAGAAAATCAGCCAACAAATGCTCAGCATATGTGGGAATTCCTTCAAGACTGCATTTCAGGTGAAGCTGGTTGAGAGAATGTCAAGAGTGTGCAAAGCTGTCATCATGGCAAAGGGTGGCTAACTTGAAGAATCAAAAATTTAAAATATATTTTGTTTTGTTTAACACTTTTTTGGTTACTACATGATTCTATATGCATTATTTCATAGTTTTGATGTCTTCACTATTATTCTACAATGTAGAAAATAGTTTTAAAAAATGAAGAAAAGTCCTTGAATGAGTAGGTGTGTCCAAACTATTGACTGGTAGTGTAAATAAAATAATGTTTTAAATGCTCATAAACGTGCAGGAAATGTGTACGTTTTTCTTTTTCAAAAATATATTATTAAAAACAAGCTGTTCAGCGGCCGCTCCGGGAGCGCATAGGCCGTGCGAACATTTGCTTGGATTGTTTTGCCAGCTATGGGGAACTGCCCCAATGAAATCACAGGATTTCATAACTGAAATTATAACAGCACAACGTAAATGGACTGTCCTGGGGGTACTTAAATGTGGACTCAGTCAGAACTTCTGGGTTTGCTCTAGTCTCCCTCACAATGAGCCTCACACGCGTCAGACGACTTATTTCAGTACGCGAGACTAGAACTGCTCTATCAGGTACAGCTGGGGATAAAGCAAAAAGCTAATTGTAATTAACTTGTATATAAATAATCATAACAGTCATGGGAGCCTGTGACCTGATAAACCGAACATCTACAGTTGAAGTCGGAAGTTTACATACACTTTAGCCAAATACATTTAAACTCAGCTTTTCACAATTCCTGACATTTAATCCTAGTAAAAATTCCCTGTCTTTGGTCAGTTAGGATCACCACTTTTTTTTAAGAATGTGAAATGTCAGAATAATAGTAGGGAGTATGATTTATTTCAGCTATTATTGTTTTCATCACATTCCCAGTGTCACGATCGTTTGTAGAAATGGACCAAGGCGCAGCGAATGTTGAGTTCCACATAATTTATTAGTAGTGAAACTTAACAAAAACAATAAACGAACAACGAACCGTGACTACAGAGGTGCTACATACACTTACTCAAAATACAATATCCCACAAACACAGGTGGGAACAAACACTACTTAAATATGATCCCCAATTAGAGACAACGATTACCAGCTGCCTCTAATTGGGAATCATACAAATCACCAACATAGAAACATGAAAACTAGAACACCCACATGGAAATAATAAACTAGACTAACCCCCCAGTCACACCCTGACCTACTCCACCATAGAAAATAAGGACTCTCTATGGTCAGGACATGACACCCAGTGGGTCAGAACTTTACACACACTCAATTTGTATTTGGTAGCATTGACTTTAAATTGTTTAACTTCGGTCAAATGTTTCGGGTAGCCTTCCACAACAAGTTGGGTGAATTTTGGTCCATTCCTCCTGACAGAGCTAGTGTAACTAAGTCAGGTTTGTAGGCCTCCTTGCTTGCACACGCTTTTTCAGTTCTGCCCACAATTTTTTTATATTCTATAGGATTGAGGTCAGGGCTTTTTTTCTCCAAAAAGTACGATCTTTGTCCCCTTGTGCAGTTGAACACCGTAGTCTGTGGCTTTTTTATGGCGGTTTTGGAGCAGTGGATTCTTCCTTGCTGACCGTCCTTTTAGGTTATGACGATATAGGACTCGTTTTACTGTGGATATAGATACTTTTGTACCCGTTTCCTCCAGCATCTTCACAAGGTCCTTTGCTGTTGTTCTGGGATTGATTTGCACTTTTCACACCAAAGTACGTTCATCTCTAGGAGACATCATACGCGTCTCCTTCCTGAGCGGTATGACGGCTGCGTGGTCCCATGGTGTTAATATACTTGCGTACTATTGTTTGTACAGATGTACGTGGTACCTTCAGGCATTTGGAAATTACTCCCAAGGATGAAGCAGACTTGTGGAGGTCTACAATTATTTTTTCTGAGGTCTTGGCTGATTTCTTTTGATTTTCCCATAATGTCAAGCAAAGAGGCACTGAGTTTGAAGGTAGGCCTTGAAATAAATACACAGGTACACCTCCAATGATGTCAATTAGCCTATCAGAAGCTTCTAAAGCTATGATGTCATTTTCAGGAATTCTCCAAGCTGTTTAAAGGCACAGTTGCCACTGCTGTCCAAAAAAAACATTGCTGCACATCTGAAGTTCGCAAAAGAGCACCTGGATGTTCCACAGCGCTTCTGGCAAAATATTATGAGGACAGATTAAACTAAAGTTGAGTTGTTTGGAAGAAACACACAACACTATGTGGGAAAAAAAGGCACAGCACACCAACATCAAAACCTCATCCCCACTATAAAGTATTGTGGAGGGAGCATCATGGTTTGGGGCTGCTTTGCTGCCTCAGGGCCTGGACAGCTTGCTATTATCGACGGGAAAATGAATTCCCAAGTTTATCAAGACATTTTGCAGGAGAATGTAAGTCTATATGTCTGTCAATTGAAGCTCAACAGAAGTTGGGTGATGCAACAGGACAACGACCCAAAACACAGAAGTAAATCAACAACAGAATGGCTTCAACAGAAGAAAATACGACTTCTGGAGTGTATTTCCTGACCTCAACCTCGAGAGCGGTTCACACCAGACATCCTAAGAATATTGTTGAACTGAAACAGTTTCGTAAAGATGAATGGTCCAAAATTCCTCCTGACCGTTGTGCAGGTCTGATCCGCAACTACAGAAAACATTTGGTTGAGTTTATTGCCACCAAAGGAGGGTCAAACAGTTATTAAATGCAAGGGTTCATATACTTTTTCCACCCTACACTGTGAATGTTTACATGGTGTGTTCAATAAAGACATGAAAACGTATAATTTTTTGTGTGCTATTAGTTTAAGCAGACTGTGTTTGTCTATTGTTGTGACCAGATCAAATTTTATGACCAATTTATGCAGAAATGCAGGTAATTCCAAAGGGTTCACATATTTTTTCTAGCCACTGTATCTTTGCAAAGAAACTACTGGTAGTTCGAAAACTTGGCAACATATTTCTGTCATGCTGCTTTGTTGACAACTCCAAAAACCCCGCCCCCCCAGGTATTCAGCCAATCAGCGGCCAACACTATTATGATAACGTCCCATTTATTCCATTCCAGCCATTACAATGAGCCCATCCTCCTATAACCCCCCCCCCCCCCCCCCCCATCCGCCTCCTCTGGTAAGAAGATGCAAGGACACTTTGTAAACTGTCTAAATGATCTACACCACTCACCTGGGAAACCTTGTCTAAATTAGATGTACCACTCACCTGGGAAACCTTTTCTAAATTAGATGTACCACTCACCTGGGAAACCAGGCACACCCTGCAGTCCCATCTCTCCCTTCAGTCCATCAACACCTGGAAGGCCAGATTGCCCCTGTAACACACACAAACACACACACACACACACACACATACACACACAAGTCAGATGGTGGACACTAGTCACGTGTCATGAGACTGTCATGACATCACAAATGGATCAGTCAGTGAGAAACAGGAAGTGACCTACAGGAAGTCCAGAGTATCCTCGTTCTCCCGTTAAGCCCTGCTCGCCCTGTACTCCTTGTCCACCCTGATCTCCCTTGTCTCCCTTCCCCCCCGCGCTGCCGGGAACACCAGCAGGACCTGGAACACCACTGGTACCTGTAGAGAGGAGGAGAAGAAGAGGAGGATGGAGGGAGGGAGGGAGGGAGATGAGAACAGGGGGATGGAGGGAGAGAGGGATGGAGGGGATGAGAAGAGGAGGATGGAGGAAGAGAGGAATAGGGGGATGAGTTGAGGAGGATAGAGGGAGAGAGGGATGGAGGGGATGAGAAGAGGAGGATGGAGGGGATGAGAAGAGGAGGATGGAGGGGGATGAGTTGAGGAGGATAGAGGGAGAGAGGGATGGAGGGAGAAAGGGATGGAGTTGGATGGAGGGAGAGAGGAATGGTGGGGGTGATGAGAAGAGGATTGAGGGAGAGAGGAATAGAAGGGGATGAGTTGAGGAGGAGAGAGGGAGAGAGGGATGGAGGGAGGGAGATGAAAAGAGGAGGATGGAGGGAGAAAGGGATGGAGTTGGATGAGAAGAGGAGGATGGAGGGAGAGGAATGGAGGGGGATGAGTTGAGGAGGATAGAGGGAGAGAGGGGATGAGAGGAGGAGGATGGAGGGAGAAAGGGATGGAGTTGGATGAGAAGAGGAGGATGGAGGGAGAGAGGAATGGTGGGGGTGATGAGAAGAGGATTGAGGGAGAGAGGTATAGAAGGGGATGAGTTGAGGAGGATAGAGGGAGAGAGGGATGGAGGGGATGAGAAGAGGAGGATGAGGGAGAGAGGGAAGGAGGGAGGGAGATGAGAAGAGGAGGATGGAGGGGATGAGAAGAGGAGGATGGAGGGAGATAGAGAGGGATGGAGGGGGATGAGAAGAGGAGGATGGAAGGAGAAAGGGATGGAGTTGGATGAGAAGAGGTGGATGGAGGGAGAGAGGAATGGTGGGGGTGACGAGAAGAGGATTGAGGGAGAGAGGAATAGAAGGGGATGAGAAGAGGAGGATGGAGAGGCATGAGAAGAGGAGGATGGAGGGAGAGAGAGAGAGAGGGATGGAGGGGGATGAAAAGAGGGGGATGAAAAGAGGAGGATGGAGGGAGGGAGAGAGGGATGGAGGGGATGAGAAGAGGATGATGGAGAGAGAGAGAGGGGGGTAGAGGGGGATGAGAAGAGGAGGATAAAGGAAGGAGAATGAGAACCAGAGGATGATATGTATCAAAATGTACAATCAAGCAGGAGTCAGGTGTGCAGTATACAGTACCTGGTTCTCCAGGCTTTCCTGGCACTCCTTGGTCTCCTTTGGGCCCCTCCATGGCGGGTCCTGGGTGGCCCTGTTCTCCTGGCTGGCCCAGGGAGCCCTGGAAGCCTGCCGTACCCTTCTCTCCCCTGGTCCCTGGGATACCCGGGATACCAGGGGAACCTGGGAAACCTGGACTGCCCTTATCACCTTTAAACCCAGACGACCCCGGCGTTCCTGGGAAGCCTCTGCCAGGAAAACCTATAGGAGGGACACAGAGACAAACACTCCAGGCCATTGATCAAACTCCAGGCCATTGACGTAAAAACGTCACCTGCTAAACTCTTAAGGTCTGCCTCTGCTGTTTGTTAGCTGTTTAGATGCACAGTGCATGAGTTGATTTAGAGACATAGTCAAGAGTTGGGCGAATAGAAATATAACACAGATCATAAAAGCATGTGGTTTACAAGTGGTTTATAGGCTGATGAACATTCCTGACTGTATCCTAAAGGTCAGGAGAGGTCACTCACCTTGGTCTCCTCTGTCTCCTGATGATCCAGGAATGCCGTCCACTCCTGACTCTCCTTTCTCTCCGGTCGGACCTGGGGGACCCTGCAGACCAGGCTCACCTGGTAAACAATAGGTTACCTGAGTGTGTGTCTCGACCTGCTGTGGTGCAGTAGCTACAGTGTGGGAAATTAGTCCAAGCTTCATGACTAGCTGTCATACTGCACTAACAGGAACCAATGGCACCTGGGGCATTGTTACTGTGCTCCAAGTGTTCTTTACCTGGTCGACCTGTTTGACCTGGCTCTCCTGTTGACCCGGGCAGCCCACCGACACCCTTCTCTCCTGGCTGACCCGGCTGACCTGCACAACACAGCACGCACCTTCGGTTAGACTAGAGGTTGTCAAGCAAAAAGTAATGTTCTGGGTTTGTGAGATGATCGAGAATACCTGGTCGATATAGGAAATAATACTTTCAAGTGTTATTCCCTTGGCCAACATGTATTCTAATCGTGTCTTGTCTTTTTTAAACTCCAAATTGAATCAATCAATCAGTCAGGTCAAAGTAGGGGCAGTTGTCACCATGGAGACCGGAACCTCACCTGGGTGACCAATGTAACCAGTGTCTCCCTTGGTTCCTGGTGTTCCTGGCATCCCGGGGACTCCCATTCCTCCCTTCTGACCCTTCTCTCCTGCATTACCAGGGAAACCATTCAGACCCAACTGACCCTGAGAGAGAGAGAAAAAGAGAGGGATGGAGGGAGAGAAATAGAGTGGGAAAATGAGGGGAAAGTGGTAGATACAGTGTATTGATTGAAAAAGAGAGACAGTTAGTGGCGCAATTGCAATGAAAAAAAAGGATACACTGAAGCTAGCTAGCACCATCCATGAAGACACAAACAACAAACCTTGGTTGCGTGAAACTTTCATGGAGCCAGCTCTCAGGGAGACTAAAAGTGGTTTTGAATTACCTTCTCTCCAGGGGGTCCTGGCACTCCGACACCTGGCAAACCGGCTGTTCCCTTGTCTCCTTTCACCCCCTCTGTACCCCGGAACCCTGGGTGACCCGTTGTGCCCACAATGCCTTTAGCACCCTTCAGACCCACAGAACCTATAGAACCATACATGAGAATCCGGTTAGAACCAGTCTAACCATCAGCACCACAGCGGATGTTCGATATAAAGGATGATTCCTCTCAGTGAGTGGATTGTGTGTTGTTTTCTTACCTGGGTATCCCATTTCTCCAATGCTTCCTTTGTTTCCAGGATACCCAGTACTGCCGGGCTCACCAGGAACACCTGTGTCTCCTTTCTCACCTGAGAAACAAGAATCATAACGTTTAAAAGAGGGTGTCATTTAATCATCACATTGACTGTGTCCCAAATACTATCCACTAGCATATTATACATTGTGCAAGACCAGTACATCATTTCATATCAGGTAGTATACAGGTTTGTAACCATTGAGATCCTATTAAATTACTCTAATTCCTTTCTATGTGTGGGGCATTTACAATAAAAAGAGGGGTGTGGCGAAGCCTACATAGGTGACTAACCTGGTTGACCAGGTGTACCGTGCTCTCCATCCTTTCCTGGCATACCAGGTACTCCGGCCTGTCCTGGATAACCCTTCTCTCCGGTGTGTCCAGTGTCACCTAATGGGAAAAAGTGGGATTTAGCGTACCTAAACGATTCCCAGTTCCTGTTTAAACAGACCACCTGACAGACATACAGTGCAGTATAATGTAGGATACTGTGCAGTAGGATGTAGGATACAGTGCAGTATAATGTAGGATACTGTGCAGTAGGATGTAGGATACAGTGCAGTAGGATATAGGATACAGTGCTGTAGGATATAGGATACAGTGCTGTAGGATATAGGATACAGTGCTGTAGGATACAGTGCAGTAGGATGTAGGATACAGTGCAGTAGGATGTAGGATACAGTGCAGTAGGATGGGGGATACAGTTTAGTAGGATATAGGATACAGTGCAGTAGGATATAGGATACAGTGCTGTAGGATACAGTGCAGTAGGATGTAGGATACAGTGCAGTAGGATGTAGGATACAGTGATGTAGGATACAATATAGTAGGATGTAGGATACAGTGTAGTACGATGTAGGATACAGTGCAGTAGTATGTAGGATACAGTGCAGTAGGATGTAGGATACAGTGCAGTAGTATGTAGGATACAGTGCAGTAGGATGTAGGATACAGTGCTGTAGGATACAGTGTAGTATGATGTAGGATACAGCCCAGTTGTATGGGGCATGTTCATTTTGTATACCTGGGTCTCCGCTGTCTCCTTTCTCTCCCTTCATGGGCTCCATGTTCAGCTCACTCATGTTGCCAGGAGGACCCTGCAGACCCGGCTCTCCCCTCTCTCCTTTGGGTCCAGGCTCACCAAACTCCCCCCTAGGTCCAGACACACCCGGGTTGCCTGAGAGAGAGAAGAGATGAGGGGTTTGAGATGCTATAGTATAGTGGTGCAAAACACACTGGTGGGTAGTCTGGAAGTACAGCGGCAGCAGTTCTACTCTACCCACCTCTCTGTCCAGAAGTTCCAGGGCTCCCAGCAGAACCCTGATATCCTGGTGTTCCAGGCGTTCCCATGACTCCCATCTCTCCCTTGAGGCCTGGGGAACACACACACATCAACAAATAAATAGAATAGGAAAATATTGGCGATTATACATTACAAAGGTTGTCACCAAATTCTCATTAAATTCAACGAAAATGAACCCAGACCAGTCCAGTCAATGAGTGTTAATTTAATCTGACCTCCTCCACTGTTCTGAGATCTGTCTCACCTGGGTCTCCGGGGAATCCGTCTCTGCCAGCCGGGCCAGGTCTTCCTGGCAACCCTTTTGATCCAGACAGTCCAGGGAATCCTGAGTCTCCCTTCTCTCCCTGGGGGCCGGGCATGTCCAGACCAGGAGAGCCAGGGAAACCCTTATCTCCTTTCACACCGTCATGACCGAAGGGGCCTGGCTCTCCAGGGGGTCCTATTGGTCCAGGGGCCCCAGGTTCTCCTGCTCCAGGGGGTCCTGGGGGTCCAGTGCCACCATGCTGACCAGGGGGACCAGGGTCACCTTGAATTCCCTGAGCTCCAGGTGGTCCTGTGTGTCCCTCTTGTCCAGGATAACCAGTTGGACCAACGTTGCCTTTATCTCCATGGAAACCTGTCTCTCCGGGAGGGCCCTGAGAACCTTTAGGACCAGGTAGACCACGACCTGGCTCACCCTAGAGAGGGCAGAAGAAGATTGGTTGATTGTTTGATTGATGGAGTTTGAAAAATAGAAAGTGAAGCAAAGACACAGGCATAGGAACACACACCTTTGGACCAGGTGTGCCTGGTTTTCCAGAGAAACCATCCTGTCCAGATCTCCCAGGCTCTCCTGGCAACCCAGGGGCTCCTGGAGCTCCAGAGTACCCTTTAGGCCCGGATAGTCCTGGGAATCCAATGCCGGGTACACCTGAGTCACCTTTCTGTCCGGGGAATCCTGGCATTCCAGGGTCTCCCTGAAGTCCTCTGTCACCTGGGGTCAGGATGGAGAAGATGTTCATGATGCACTATGCAGGACCAAGCAGGACCATAGCCTACCATAAACCAGATCAATACCGATAAGATGACCTTCACCTTGTAGTCCAGGGATGTCAGATCAATACCAATAAGCTGACCCTCACCTTGTAGTCCAGGGATGCCAGATCAATACCAATAAGCTGACCCTCACCTTGTAGTCCAGGGATGTCAGATCAATACCGATAAGCTGACCCTCACCTTGTAGTCCAGGTATGTCAGATCAATACCAATAAGCTGACCCTCACCTTGTAGTCCAGGGATGTCAGATCAATACCAATAAACTGACCCTCACCTTGTAGTCCAGGGATGTCAGATCAATACCAATAAGCTGACCCTCACCTTGTAGTCCAGGGATGTCAGATCAATACCAATAAGCTGACCTTCACCTTGTAGTCCAGGGATGCCAGATCAATACCAATAAGCTGACCCTCACCTTGTAGTCTAGGGATGTCAGATCAATACCAATAAGCTGACCCTCACCTTGTAGTCCAGGGATGTCAGATCAATACCAATAAGCTGACCCTCACCTTGTAGTCCAGGGATGTCAGATCAATACCAATAAGATGACCCTCACCTTGTAGTCCAGGGATGTCAGATCAATACCAATAAGCTGACCCTCACCTTGTAGTCCAGGGATGTCAGATCAATACCAATAAGCTGACCCTCACCTTGTAGTCCAGGTATGTCAGATCAATACCAATAAGCTGACCTTCACCTTGTAGTCCAGGGATGTCAGATCAATACCAATAAGCTGACCCTCACCTTGTAGTCCAGGGATGCCAGATTGTCCTCGAGGTCCGGGGGAGCCCTGGGGTCCAGGTGAGCTCACATCTTTACCTGGTTCACCTTTCACTCCTGAGAAGCAGAGAGAGCATGTGCACATCATCATTTAGGCTCCTTTTACCTAACAAGTGTGTGTTCTTTTGAGTGTGTTTGTAGCTGTAGCCTGTACCCACCTGCTTGTCCAGGGATTCCAGGTCGGCCTTGTTGACCAGATGTACCCTTTTCTCCAGGCTCCCCCGGCCGGCCAAACCCTGGTACCCCAGGAGGACCCCTCTCTCCTGGGGGTCCAGAGAAACCAGGGTCCCCATCGAGACCACGGTCCCCCTTGATGCCCTCTCTGGCCTGCAAGAAGAGATCAGAGATAGAGATGGATGACTGACTGATTTTAGCACTGTCTGAACACATGTTTTAGGAGCCTTCTAGTGCTCGCTAACATGCACACACACACACACACACACACACACACACACACACACACACACACACACACACACACACACACACACACACACACACACACACACACACACACACACACACACACACACACATACATACACACAAACACAAACACAAACACACACGCACTGACACACACATACAGGTTCTCCTTTGGATCCAGGCAGGCCTGCTAGTCCTTCTTTCCCTGGCAGTCCATCTACACCAGGTAGACCTTGTGTGCCAACGAAACCAGGCAGACCTTTGTCCCCCTTCAGCCCTGGAGCCAGGTAGATGTCGCCAGGTTCACCATGGGCTCCTGGAGCACCTACCAGCCCAGGAGTACCTGAATTACCCTGGGGAGAGGAGAAGAAATAGCAGGGTCAATCAACAATCTATTTTATTGGAAGAAAACTACTGGACAAACATACAGTACATAGTAATGACATGTGGATGGCCAGTGATGCAGCATGTCCACCATAATGGTCTTCATGGAGCTACAGTGATGCAGCATGTCCACCATAATGGTCTTTATGGAGCTACAGTGATGCAGCATGTCCACCATAATGGTCTTTATGGAGCTACAGTGATGCAGCATGTTCACCATAATGGTCTTTATGGAGCTACAGTGATGCAGCATGTCCACCATAATGGTCGTTATGGAGCTACAGTGATGCAGCATGTCCACCATAATGGTCTTTATGGAGCTACAGTGATGCAGCATGTCCACCATAATGGTCTTTATGGAGCTACAGTGATGCAGCATGTCCACCATAATGGTCTTTATGGAGCTACAGTGATGCAGCATGTCCACCATAATGGTCTTTATGGAGCTACAGTGATGCAGCATGTCCACCATAATGGTCTTTATGGAGCTACAGTGATGCAGCATGTCCACCATAATGGTCTTTATGGAGCTACAGTGATGCAGCATGTCCACCATAATGGTCTTCATGGAGCTACAGTGATGCAGCATGTCCACCATAATGGTCTTTATGGAGCTACAGTGATGCAGCATGTCCACCATAATGGTCTTTATGGAGCTACAGTGATGCAGCATGTCCACCATAATGGTCTTTATGGAGCTACAGTGATGCAGCATGTCCACCATAATGGTCTTTATGGAGCTACAGTGATGCAGCATGTCCACCATAATGGTCTTTATGGAGCTACAGTGATGCAGCATGTCCACCATAATGGTCTTTATGGAGCTACAGTGATGCAGCATGTCCACCATAATGGTATTTATGGAGCTACAGTGATGCAGCATGTCCACCATAATGGTCTTTATGGAGCTACAGTGATGCAGCATGTCCACCATAATGGTCTTTATGGAGCTACAGTGATGCAGCATGTCCACCATAATGGTCTTTATGGAGCTACAGTGATGCAGCATGTCCACCATAATAGTCTTTATGGAGCTACAGTGATGCAGCATGTCCACCATAATGGTCTTTATGGAGCTACAGTGATGCAGCATGTCCACCATAATGGTCTTTATGGAGCTACAGTGATGCAGCATGTCCACCATAATGGTCTTTATGGAGCTACAGTGATGCAGCATGTTCACCATAATGGTCTTCATGGAGCTACAGTGATGCAGCATGTCCACCATAATGGTCTTTATGGAGCTACAGTGATGCAGCATGTCCACCATAATGGTCTTTATGGAGCTACAGTGATGCAGCATGTCCACCATAATGGTCTTTATGGAGCTACAGTGATGCAGCATGTCCACCATAATGGTCTTTATGGAGCTACAGTGATGCAGCATGTCCACCATAATGGTCTTTATGGAGCTACAGTGATGCAGCATGTCCACCATAATGGTCTTTATGGAGCTACAGTGATGCAGCATGTCCACCATAATAGTCTTTATGGAGCTACAGTGATGCAGCATGTCCACCATAATGGTCTTTATGGAGCTACAGTGATGCAGCATGTCCACCATAATGGTCTTTATGGAGCTACAGTGATGCAGCATGTCCACCATAATGGTCTTTATGGAGCTACAGTGATGCAGCATGTTCACCATAATGGTCTTCATGGAGCTACAGTGATGCAGCATGTCCACCATAATGGTCTTTATGGAGCTACAGTGATGCAGCATGTTCACCATAATGG
>NC_092105.1:18852669-18875169 GCF_045679555.1 Salvelinus alpinus | reverse complement strand
CACTATTGAGATGTTACAACTAGGAAAGATCTGATTGGACATCAGTATTGAGACATCACAACTAGGAGAGATCTGATTGGACATCACTACTGAGATGTCACGACTGAGAGTAATCTGATTGGATGAACAACAACATCGAATGTGGGTTAATGTTAGGCTGTTATCGGCAGATCATTGACCAGCTTACCTTTTCTCCTTTGGGGCCAGGTGGGCCAGGGAAACCCTAAAGGGAGAGAAGAATACAATCAGTCAGTGTTCAAAGACCTAGAAAAATCCAAATCAAACACAGCCATGCTAATATGATGCTAATGCTAACATTCATAGCCATAGGGTATCATTTGAGAACCAGTCTAAGCTATAGTGTAAGTGATCTTGTGTTAATCTGGTCACTCACTCGGGGTCCATCTGATCCCTGGTTTCCTGGTGGGCCTTCAGGCCCTGAGGGGCCATTGGGACCCTGTGGGAAAGATAAGAGGAATATTGTGTATGTCACGAATATTCTGTTGTCACTCAGTCACGAACACACACATACACACACACACATACAAACATACACACACACACACGTGTGCATACACACCAGTAAACCAGGTGTTCCAGGGAATCCTTTATCTCCTTTCAGTGGGATGACTCCAATAACACCACCTGCATCTCCCTGGGAGTTAGACAACCAGATAGACAGACAGAGAGAGAGAAAGAGAGAGAGAGAAAGAGACAGAGAGAAAGAGACAGAGAGAAAGAGAAAGAGACAGAAAGAGAGAGAGAGAAAGAGACAGACAGAAAGAGAAAGAGACAGACAGATAGAAAGTGAAAGAGACAGACAGACAGAGAGAGAAAGAGACAGACAGACAGACAGACAGACAGACAGACAGACAGACAGACAGACAGACAGACAGACAGACACAGACACAGACACAGACAGACAGACAGACAGACAGACAGACAGACAGACAGACAGACAGACAGACGAAGGGGAGAGAGAGGGAGTGAGAAGGACAGAGAGGGGAAGGGGGAGAGAGAGAGCGGGGGAGAGTGAGGGAGAAAGAGAGAGAGGGGGAAGAGAGAGGGGGGAGAAAGAGAGAGAGATGGATAGAGAGAATGAGAGAGAGAAAGAGGGGAAGGGGGAAATGGAGAGGGAGAGAGAGAGTGGGGGGAGCAAGATGGGGGAGAGAGAGCGGGGGAGAGGGAGAAAGCGGGGGAGAGAAAGGGGAAGGGGGAGAGAGAGGGGGGAGAGAGAGAGACAGGTTAGGGAATGATACACTACACACAGAAGGACTGTTTTCTAAACCACACACATGCCTCAATATTCATTTCATCACTGACTAGTATAGCATTTATTTAGCTTTTAAAAGTCCTCCGTTTTTACTTACTTTCATTCCCATAAGTCCGGGGATACCCTGAGGAGAGAGAGAGTTGTAAATCTCATCCTGATTGAATGATAAATACATTTTATGAATCTTTATAACATATTCCAGTCTCGTGTCTTTTGTTTTGTTAATTAATATAGGTATAGTATGAAATGATGGTATAAGGTTAAGTATGTGGCAGTGTTGAAGTGAACATGGAACCATGTTGGCTGTGTTGATGACAAAGGATACTTACAGGAGGACCCTGCAGACCAGGGAACCCAGACAGTCCGTCTGTCCCTCGATCTCCCTGGAACACAGACACAGAGAGAGAGAGAGAGAGAGAGAGAGAGAGAGAGAGAGAGAGAGAGAGAGAGAGAGAGAGAGAGAGAGAGAGAGAGAGAGAGAGAGAGAGAGAGAGAGAGAGAGAGAGAGAGAGAGAGAGAGAGAGAGAGATGTCAGCTTGGACTGAGGATGGGTTGAGATCATGGCTTGGTAACAGGTGATAACAGTAAGTAGTTGGTGCTACACAGGTGTGTAACAGCAGAGAGTTGATGCTAAGCAGAATGCTCACCTTTGTTCCATTGCACCCTGGGATACCTGGCGATCCAGGGGGGCCGTCTTGTCCAGGGATGCCCTGTGGGGGAGAGGCGAGGACACACACAGGTAAGACATTTGTGTGGAAGGGAACGAGGCCTAAACAGTATGTTGGTATGTAAGGGTAAATAGTGGTTTACAGAGACATTAGAACGTACCGGAAGGCCTGGATTTCCTGGGAAGCCTGGCAAACCATTAGGACCCTGCAACACATCACATCACATCATTACAAACATCATTTACATTTGATAAATGTAGCAGATCCACTTTGTTTACATGTAGTCACATTCCAATAAGAAGGAAGAAGGACATCACCATTTATTATGGTAGACCAGACAGACAGAGGAAGGCCCCAAAATGACAATTGTCAGCCACCCAAGCCCTAGACTCTTCTCTCTGCTACCGCACGGCAAGCGGTACCAGTGCACCAAGTCTGGAACCAACAGGACCCTGAACACCTTCTACCCCAAAGCCAGAAGACTGCTACAAAAGACTACTAAATAGCTAATCAAATGGATAGCCAGACTACCTGCATTGACCCTTTTTTGTACTGACTCTCCTGCACTGACTCTTCTGCACTGACTCTCCTGCACAGACTCTCCTGCACTGACTCTCCTGCACAGACTCTCCTGCACAGACTCTCCTGCACAGACTCTCCTGCACAGACTCTCCTGCACAGACTCTCCTGCACAGACTCTCCTGCACAGACTCTCCTGCACTGACTCTCCTGCACAGACTCTCCTGCACAGACTCTCCTGCACAGACTCTCCTGCACAGACTCCTGCACAGACTCCTGCACTGACTCTCCTGCACAGACTCTCCTGCACATACTCTCCTGCACAGACTCTCCTGCACAGACTCTCCTGCACTGACTCTCCTGCACTGACTCTCCTGCACTGACTCTCCTGCACTGACTCTCCTGCACAGACTCTCCTGCACAGACTCCTGCACAGACTCTCCTGCACTAACTGTCTTGCACTAACTCTATGCACTCACACTGGATTCTACCCACACACTCACGGATTCTTACACTGATACCCCAACACAAACATACACACACGCTACATTTGCCCACACACATAACATGTACACACATAGATACTGACGCCACACACACACACATTTTCACTCACCACATACCCTGCTGCTACTGTCTATTATATTTCCTGTTGCCTAGTCACTTTACCCCATACCTATATGTACATACTGTAGCTACCTCAATTACATCGTACCCCTGCACATCGACTCAGTACTGGTACTCCCTGTATATAGCCATGTTATTTTTACTCGATATTGTTATTCGTTATTCACTGTGTATTTATTCCACTTTGTTTTTCCTACTTAATCTTTAACTCTGCGTTGTTGGAAAAGGTGGTCCAAACAAAAGCTAAAATGCTACAAGAAAGATAGACACTGGTTTCCAGACCAGCTGGGGTCTTCTCTGATAACATTATTATACTCACACGTGTTCCTTTCATCCCGGGAGTTCCAGACTCACCATACTCTCCCTGGGAAGAGACAAGGGACATTGAAGTGATATTAAGGTGATATAGAGAAGATATAGTCGTGACATTACTTATTTTTTGTGAATTTAAAAAAATATATATGTTATAATCATGGCAATTGTCATTATTGTGCTCTCCCAAGTCTGATCTTAGTGGGTGGGTGATACTGTGAAGGGGGTGTGGTCTGGAGCTGTCACTCACCTTAGGGCCCATCGGCCCAGCGGGTCCCTCATGGCCCTGCATGCCCGGGAACCCCATGTTGCCTTGGAGACCAGGAAACCCACGCTCACCCTACAGGAGACACAACAATAGTTAAGCAGAGTTGGTGAAGTTACCACAGAGGCTGGTCAGGTTCGTGCTTTTAAACATTATGGTTAGGTTTATCATCCTAAAATATATATATACAGTACCAGTCAAAAGTTTCTTATTTTTCTATTTTCTACATTGTATAATAATAGTGAAGACATCAAAACCATGAAATAGCATATATGGAATCATGTAGTAACCAAAAAAGTGTTAAACAAATCAAAATATATTTTACATTTGAGATTCTCAAAGTAGCCACCCATTGCCTTGATGACAGATTGCACACGCTCTCCACCAGCTTCATGAGGTAGTCAACTTGAATGCATATTAATTAACAGTTGTGCCTTGTTAAAAGTTAATTTGTGGAACTTCTTTCTTTCTTAATGTGTTTGAGCCAATCGGTTGTGTTGTGACAAGGAAGGGGTGGTATATAGAAGATAGCCCTATTTGGTAAAATACCAAGTCCATATTATGGCAAGAACAGCTCAAATAAGCAAAGAGAAACGACAGTCCATCATTACTTTAAGACATGAAGGTCAGTCAATTCGGAACATTTCAAGAACTTTGAAAGTTTCTTCAAGTGCAGTCGCAAAAACCATCAAGCGCTATGATGAAACTGGCTCTCATGAGGACCACCACAGGAAAGGAAGACCCAGAGTTACCTCTGCTGCAGAGGATAAGTTCATTAGAGTTACCGGCCTCAGAAATTGCAGCCCAAATAAATGCTTCACAGAGTTCAAGTAACAGACACATCTCAACATCAACTGTTCAGAGGAGACTGTGTGACTCAGGCCTTCACGGTTGAATTGCTGATGATCTGTGATTTATTTAGAATTCAAGGCACACTTAACCAGCATGGCTACCACAACATTCTGCAGGGATACGCCATCCCATCTGGTTTGCACTTAGTGGGACTATCATTTGTTTTTCAACAGGACAATGACCCAACACACCTCCAGGCTGTGTAAGGGCTATTTGACCAAGAAGGAGAGTGATGGAGTGTTGCATCAGATGACCTGGCCTCCACAATCACCCAACCTCAACCCAATTGAGATGGTTTGGGATGAGTGTGCAAAGCTGTAATCAAGGCAAAGGGTGGCTACTTTGACACTTTTTTGGTTACTACATGATTCCATATGTGTTATTTCATAGTTTTGATGTCTTCACTATTATCCTACAATGTAGAACATAGTAAAAATAAAGAAAAACCCTTGAATGAGTAGGTGTGTCCAAACTTTTGACTGGTACTGTATATAAACTCAGCAAAAAAAGAAACATCCCTGTTTCAGGGCCCTGTCTTTCAAAGATAATTCGTAAAAATCCAAATAACTTCATTGTAAAGGGTTTAAACACTGTTTCCCATGCTTGTTCAATGAACCAAAAAGAATTAATGAACATGCACCTGTGGAAAGGTCGTTAAGACACTAACAGCTTACAGACGGTAGGCAATTAAGGTCACAGTTATGAAAACTTAGGACACTAAAGAGGCCTTTCTACTGACTCTGAAAAACACCAAAAGAAAGATGCCCAGGGTCCCTGCTCATCTGTGTGAACGTGACTTAGGCATGCTGCAAGGAGGCATGAGGACTGCAGATGTGGTCAGGGATATAAATTGCAATGTCCGTACTGTGAGACGCCTAAGACAGCGCTACAGGGAGACAGGACGGACAGCTGATCGCCCTCGCAGTGGCAGACTACGTGTAACAACACCTGAACAGGATCGGTACATCCGAACATCACACCTGCGGGACAGGTACAGGATGGCAACAACAACTGCCCGAGTTACACCAGGAACGCACAATCCCTCCATCAGCGCTCAGACTGTCCGCAATAGGCTGAGAGAGGCTGGACTGAGTGCTTGTAGGCCTGTTGTAAGGCACGTCCTCACCAGACATCACCGGCAACAACGTCGCCTATGGGCACAAACCCACCGTTGCTGGACCAGACAGGACTGGCAAAAAGCGCTCTTCACTGACGAGTTGCGGTTTTGTATCACCAGGGGTGATGGTCGGATTCGCGTTTATCGTTGGAGGAATGAGCTTTACACCGAGGCCTGTACTCTGGAGCAGGATTGATTTGGAGGTGGAGGGTCCGTCATGGTCTGGTGCAGTGTGTCACAGCATCATCGGACTGAGCTTGTTGTCAATGCAGGCAATGTCAACGCTGTGCGTTACAGGGAAGACATCCTCCTCCCTCATGTGGTACCCTTCCTGCAGGCTCATCCTGACATGACCCTCCAGCATGACAATGTCACCAGCAAAACTGCTCGTTATGTGCGTGATTTCCTGCAAGACAGGAATGTCTGTGTTCTGCCATGGCCAGCGAAGAGCCCGGATCTCAATCCCATTGAGCATGTCTGGGACCTGTTGGATCAGAGGGTGAGGGCTAGGGCCATTCCCCCCAGAAATGTCCGGGAACTTGCAGGTGCCGTAGTGGAAGAGTGGGGTAACATCTCAAAGCAAGAACTGGCAAATCTGGTGCAGTCCATGAGGAGGAGATGCACTGCAGTACTTAATGCAGCTAGTGGCCACACCAGATACTGACTGTTACTTTTGATTTTGACCCCCCCCCCTTTGTTCAGGGACACATTATTCCATTTCTGTTAGTCACATATCTGCAGAACTTGTTCAGTTTATGTCTCAGTTGTTGAATCTTGTTATGTTCATACAAATATTTACACATGTTAAGTTTGCTGAAAATAAACACAGTTGACAGTGAGAGGGCGATTCTTTTTTTGCTGAGTTTATGAAGAGGATTAATGAGACAGTAATAGCTGATTGCTTCATGTGTTCCATCTATCTGCCACCAGATGGAGCCACAGTCCTTTCTCAGGCCAGGGTGGTCTGCTCTGACCAACAATGTATATTTACCCTCGATAGCTGATGCTATGTATTGCCCGCTGAGAGATTTTGAAGCCACAAGTCAGCCATATTGGCACTCCTCAGTAGGAGAGGTCCTCCAAATGAAATTCTACAGCTGTTCTATTAAATGTTTCATGGACAAAATGACATGTATTTAAGTATTTCTTTGTTTATACCTTAAGGAAAATGTTTTAAATATTTTTAAATGTTTTGTTTGTATGTTTAGCTGACATAATATAATGAATAAGTGTGCATTAAGGTGTCTGTAATATAATAAATGTGTCAAAAAATAATGTATATATTAACAAATGCATGTCTATAGCTTAAACATTTATTTTTTTACAACGGTGGCGGAGTGCCAAGATAAAGGCAATGTGGATTCAAAACAGGGCCCCTATAGATCATTTGGTGTACAGTGCATTCTGAAAGTATCCAAACCCCTTCACTTTTTCCACATTTGTTACGTTAAAGCCGTATTCTAAAATAGATTAGATAAAAAAATCCTCATCAATCTACACACAATACCCCATAATGACAAAGCGAAAACAGGTTGGAATTTATTTATTTTTTAAATACCTTATTTACATAAGTATTCAGACCCTTTGCTATGAGACTCGAAATTGAGCTCAGGTGCATCCTGTTTCCTTTGATCATCCTTGAGATGTTTCTAATTCTTGATTGGAGCCCACCTGTGGTAAATTCAATTGATTGGACATGATTTGGAAAAGCACATACCTGTCTATATAAGGTCCCACAATTGACAGTGATGTCAGAGAAAAAACCAAGCCATGAGGTCGAAGGAATTGTCCGTAGAGCTCAGAGACAAGATTGTGTCGAGGCACAGATCTGGTGAAGGGTACCAAAAAATATCTGCAGCATTGAAGGTCCCCAAGAACACAGTGGCCTCCATCATTCTTAAATGGAAGAAGTTTGGAACCATCAAGACTCTTCCTAGAGCTGACTGCCTGGTCAAACTGAGCAATGGGAAGAAGGGCCTTGGCCAGGGATGTGACCAAGAACCCGATGGTCACTCTGACAGAGCTCCAGAGTTCCTCTGTGGAGATGGGAGAACCTTCCAGAAGGACAACCATCTCTGTAGCACTCCACCAATCAGGCCTTTATGGTAGTGGCCAGACGGAAGCCACTCTTCAGTAAAAGGCACATGACATGACCATGAGAAACAAGATTCTCTGGTCTGATGAACCCAAGATTGGACTCTTTGGCCTGAATTCCAAGCGTCACGTCTGGAGGAAACCAGGCCCCACTCATCACCTGGCCAATACCATTCCTATGGTGAAGCATGGTGGTGGCAGCATCATACTGTGGGGATGTTTTTCAGCAGCAGGCACTGGGAGACTAGTCAGGATCGAGGGAAAGATGAACAGATCAAAGTACAGAGATCCTTGATAAAAACCTGCTCCAAAGTGCCCAGGACCTCAGACTGTGGCGAAGATTCACTTTCCAACAGAACAACGACCCTATGCACACAGCCAAGACAACACAGGAGTGGCTTCGGGACAAGTCTCTGAATGTCCTTGAGTGGCCCAGGAAGAGACCATACTTGAACCTGATCGAACATCTCTGGAGAGACCTGAAAATAGGTGTGCAGCAACGCTATCCATCCAACCTGACAGAGCTTGAGATGATCTGCAGAGAAGAATGGGAGAAACTCCACAAATACAGGTGTGCCACGCTTGTAGCGTCATACCCAATAAGACTGGAGGCTGTAATGGCTGCCACTGGTGCTTCAACAAAGTACTGAGTAAAGGGTCTGAATAGTATTTTTATTTTTAATACATTAGCAAACATTTTTGGAAACCTGTTTTTGCATAGTCATTATGTGGTATTGTGTGTAGATTGGTGAGGGGAAAAAACTATTTAATACATTTTCGAATAAGGCTGTAAAGTAACAAAATGTGGAAAAAGTCAAGGGGTCTGAATACTTTCCGAATGCACTGTATATATAGTTGAAGTCGGAAGTTTACATACACCTTAGCCAAATACATTAAAACTCAGTTTTAAACACTGACATTTAATCCTAGTAAAAATTCCCTGTCTTTGGTCAGTTAGAATCTCCACTTTATTTTAACCTGTTTTGGAGATTGGTTTCATGTGAAATGTGAGAATAATAGTAGAGAGAATGATTTATTTCAGCTTTTATTTCTTTCATCACATTCCCAGTGGGTCAGAAGTTTACATACACTCAATTAGTATTTGGTAGCATTGCCTTTTAAATTGTTTAACTTGGGTCAAACGTTTCGGGTAGCCTTCCACAAGCTTCCAACAATAAGTTGGGTGAATGTTGGCCCATTCCTCCTGACAGAGCTGGTGTAACTGAGTCAGGTTTGTAGGCCTCCTTGCTCGCACACGCTTTTTCAGTTCTGCCCACTATAGGATTGAGGTCAGGGCTTTGTGATGGCCACTCCAATACCTTGACTTTGTTGTCCTTGAGCCATTTTGCCACAACTTTGGAAGTATGCTTGGGGTCATTGTCCATTTGGAAGACCCATTTGTGACCAAGCTTTATCATCCTGACTGATGTCTTGAGATGTTGCTTCGATATATCCACATAATTTTCCTCCTCATGATGCCATCTATTTTGTGACGTGCACCAGTCCCTCCTGCAGCAAAGCACCCCCACAACATGATGCTGCCGCCCCCGTGCTTCACGGTTGGGATGGTGTTCTTCGGCTTGCAAGCCTCGCCCTTTTGCATCCAAACATAACGATGGTCATTATGGCCAAACAGTTCTATTTTTGTTTCATCAGACCAGAGGACATTTCTCCAAAAAGTACGATCTTTGTCCCCATGTGCAGTTGCAAACCGTAGTCTGGCTTTTTTATGGCGGAGCAGTGGCTACTTCCTTGCTGAGCGGTCTTTCAGGTTATGACGATATAGGACTCGTTTTACTGTGGATATAGATAATTTTGTACCTGTTTCCTCCAGCATCTTCACAAGGTCCTTTGCTGTTGTCCTGGGATTGATTTGCACTTTTCGCCCCAAAGTACGTTCATCTCTAGGAGACAGAACGCGTCTCCTTCCTGAGCGGTATGACGGCTGCGTGGTCCCATGGTGTTTATACTTGCATACTATTGTTTGTACAGATGAACGTGGTACCTTGAGGCATTTGGAAATTGCTCCCAAGGATGAACCAGACTTGTGGAGTTCTACCTTTTTTTTCTGAGGTCTTGGCTGATTTCTTTTGATTTTCCCATGATGTCAAGCAAAGAGGCACTGAGTTTGAAGGTAGGCCTTGAAATACATCCACAGATACACCTCCAATTGACTCAAATTATGTCAATTAGCCTATCAGAAGCCTCTAAAGCCATGACATCATTTTCTGGAAATTTTCCAAGCTGTTTAAAGGCACAGTCAACTTAGTGTATGTAAACTTCTGACCCACTGGAATTGTGACACAGTGAATTATAAGTGAAATAATCTGTCTGTAAACAATTACTTGTGTCATGCACAAAGTAGATGTCCTAACCGACTTGCCAAAACTATAGTTTGTTTGCAAGAAATGTGTGGAGTGGTTGAAGAACAAGATTTAATGACTCCAACTTAAGTGTATGTAAACTTCCGACTTCAACTGTATAAATCATTGGCTCTTGCCAGTTGAACTACATTCTGAGCTGCCAAGAGTGAAAGACAGGGAACTAGAAGGGAGAGGAAGCATGGGAAAAAAGTGGTATTTGGAGCCCTTTTTGTGTCTGTCTTTCTTAAGGCGTCAGCATGCTTGGGGTCGGCTGACCACGCTCCCCTAAACGACCTACGCTTGAAAAACGAGAAAAAAGTGTCAATAGTACAGTTTATCTACACTTCCTCAAAATAGTCCGAATGAATCTAAGAAATCTGTCATTCTGACGTTTTTGTAGAAGAAATCTTAGTCGCTTCCATCTAACTAAGATGTTTTGTACAGTGTTTCTCAAGTGATTTTTTGTAGTTGTTGCATGAATACGATTCGTTTCTCATTGAAGAACATAGTTGAATAATCCCCACTGTTGACCAATCACTGACAAAGGGGCGTAGACTTTTAAAATGTTGTGTGCAAGAAAACCAAAATGAACAAAAACGTCACAAAATGCAATCATAATACATGGACTGTTCTGTTTTGAATGGGAAGCTGATGCCTTTACTCTCTCGCCCTGCTGCCTCTTTCTTCTACCTCCATCCCTCCATTCCTAAAGCTCACAAACATAACGTTCTGGGCCATGGCAACCAGGACACGGGCTGGTTGCCAAAGGAACAGAACCCCCGTCGTGGGCGACAGGAAGTGACATCATCATAGTGAACATATGCAGGGAGAATTGAAACAGCGGTTGATTTGCTAGTCTTCAACACCTTTCAACAGAGACTGGGACATGAGGTATGACCTCACCAGGCTCAGCCTGTCAGTCAGTCAGTACAGGCCTGGCTCCAGAGAACACACAGCACACAGTAGTCCTTTGTGAACAATCTCTGTCTGGCTACTGTTTCTTGAACACAGATAAGACACTGTTGCTAGGTTCTAATGTGTGTGAGAAAATACACATAGAGTAGCAACGCAATTGTTGTTTTCTGAGCTCCCTGAGAAGGTGCTGCTGTCATTGTGTCCTTGTTACTGGAAGATAACAAAGGCCGTGTCTGTAGATCTTCTTAGAAACGTTTAACCACAATTAGAAACACTGCATGATTGCTGGATTTACTTGTACAGTGTATTACTGTTTCAAGAGTGGATTAGAGATTGTTTGGTCCGGTAGGATGCCGATCTCAGCCCAGCTGTGTGGCCGGACATGCTCTAATTCCGCCTGATTCCAGTCCGTCTCCATCCTGATCCCTGCTCCGTGTTGGCCCTCTGCTCCTCCGTTTTACAGCCAGGACTACTAAGTCCCACTGGGCTGACCCCTGACCCCTAACCCCTAACCCGGAACCCACAAACAATGCTCTGCCACGCCCCTTTGAGCCTATCAGGGATTCTGGACTGTTGAAGTTTTACAATCTGTAGTTTCTTGGTGGGGATCTTAGAGAGAGTAGGTGAGAGAAGACAACCAATATGAAACTGGTAGACAATGAGGAACTGATGGGTAGAATGCTCACCTTTGCTCCTTTCACTCCACTGCAGTCACATTTTCCTTCACATGATGACCCAGAGCACCCCTACAGTTAGAGAGAGAGAGAGAGAGAGAGAGAGAGAGAGAGAGAGAGAGAGAGAGAGAGAGAGAGAGAGAGAGAGAGAGAGAGAGAGAGAGAGAGAGAGAGAGAGAGAGAGAGAGAGAGAGAGAGAGAGAGAGAGAGAGAGAGAGAGAGAGAGAGAGAGAGAGAGAGAGAAAGTCCATATTACAGTCATTACATAGACATCAGTAACCAAGTATAGACTGAGACAGCATTGTACACCAGAGGGCAACATAATCCCCCCTAGTATTCCAACGCTTTCTGATTTATCTGCCCATGTCAGAGAGGCTACAAACAACAAACACCGACATGCTAACACACACACATACACACACAGTGTGAACCAGGATCATTCATTTGATCAGTTCAGGAGATAAAGGTGGTGTTAACTGCTGTCATTTGCTTTTCAACTCTGTAGCGGCTGTCCTGCAGCAATCCTACCAGGCAGTTACCAACATGACAGTTTACCAGCTGGCCTCACTACTCTCTCAACGGGATCCCCTCTCCCTCCTCTCCTCTATCCAACCCTCCCCTTCTCTATTCTCCCTCCCCTTCCCTCTCCCTCCCCTCCCCTTCCCTCTTCTCCCTCGCCTCCCCCTCCCCTTCCCTCTCCCTCCCCTCCCCTTCCTTCTTCTCCCTCCTCTCTCACTCCCCTCTCCCTCCTTTACCCTTCCCTCTCCCTCCCCTCCCCTTCCCTCTTCTCCCTCCCCTTCCCTCTTCTCCCTCCCCTCTCCCTCCCCTCCCCTTCTCTTTCCTCCCTGCCCTCCCCTTCCCTTTTCTCCCTCCCCTCTTCGTCCTCTCCCTCCCTTTCCTGCCCCTCCCCTCTTCTCCCATTCACACCTCTCCCTCCCCTCCCCTCCTCTCCCCTTCCTTCCCCTCCCTCCCGCCTTTCCTTCCTCTCTCCCTTCTCTCCCTCTTTCCCTCTTCCTCCCCTACTCCCCTCTCCCAGGGACTAGAGCCTGGGACCTGGCCTGTACTCTTCCTCTCTTCTCTTCCCTCCCTCCCTCTATCATCCAGCTGTTCCTTTGTTTCTTGTCAGAGTTCTGTCAGGCAGGACAGGCCGGAGTCTATCAACTGACACTGGGTCTACACTGTGGACAAGTCTACAGAGAACACAGGAGCAGTACCTCCTAAACACACACACACACACACACACACACACACACACACACACACACACACACACACACACACACACACACACACACACACACACACACACACACACACACACACACACACACACACACACACACACAGTCTATTCTCCATTATCTACCCCTCACTTCCTTTCTCAATACCCGTTCACTCCCCACTCCTTCCCTCTCACACAGCCTTGCTTCTCCTCCATCTCATGTCCTGGATGGATCAATGTGTAGGTTCTGCTGCTGTTGATATGAGAACCCTGGGAAACATGGGAATTAGTCACCCTCTACAAGTCAATCCAGGATGGATCTACACCCTGCTCTCCCCACTATCCTCATCCTCATTCTGAATTCACTGTGCATGTGTGGTCTGCAGCAAGTCACCCTCTCTTCTTCATAAAATCACTCTCTTTCTCCCACTCCTTCTTTCTCCATCTTTCTCTCCACATCCCTCTCTCTCGTGTTTTTATAGAGATTTCACTAGATGTCCTGCTAATGTACCGGAGGTAGAGTGAGCACCTGCTTTAGATCAGATCATAACAGAGAGAGAGAGAGAGAGAGAGAGAGAGAGAGAGAGAGAGAGAGAGAGAGAGAGAGAGAGAGAGAGAGAGAGAGAGAGAGAGAGAGAGAGAGAGAGAGAGAGAGAGAGAGAGAGAGAGAGAGAGAGAGAGAGAGCAGAGAGAGAGAGAGAGAGAAAGCAAGAGAGAGAGAGAGAGAGAGAGAGAAAGCAAGAGAGAGAGAGCAAGAGAGAGAGAGAGAGAGAGAGAGAGAGAGAGAGAGAGAGAGAGAGAGAGAGAGAGAGAGAGAGAGAGAGAGAGAGAGAGAGAGATTTTGACCCCAATAACTACCGTGGAATATGCGTCAACAGTAACCTTGGGAAAATACTCTGCATTATCATTAACAGCAGACTCGTACATTTCCTCAATGAAAACAATGTACTGAGCAAATGTCAAATTGGCGAGAGAGAGAGAGAGAGAGAGAGAGAGAGAGAGAGAGAGAGAGAGAGAGCCAGAGAGAGAGGAGAGAGAGAGGAGAGAGAGAGAGAGAGAGAGAGAGAGAGAGAGAGAGAGAGAGAGAGAGAGAGAGAGAGAGAGAGAGAGAGAGAGAGAGAGAGAGAGAGAGACTGTAATGAACTAACTGTGTACATGTGTTATTTGTAATGGCACCATCCACTATAGCTCATAATAGCTCAGATATTGACATTTTATTTAGTCTGACACAGAAGCAACTAGAGTCAGTGATCAATCATTCTTCCACCTGTTCTCACTCTGTTTCTCCTTTTCTCTCTGCATCCCACTCTCTTTCAATTCAATTCAATTCAATTCAATTCAAGGGGCTTTATTGGCATGGGAAACATGTGTTAACATTGCCAAAGCAAGTGAGGTAGGTAATATACAAAAGTCAAATAAACAATAAAAATGAACAGTAAACATTACACATACAGAAGTTTCAAAACAATAAAGACATTACAAATGTCATATTATATATATGCAGTGTTGTAACAATGTACAAATGGTTAAAGCACACAAGTTAAAATAAATAAACATAAATATGGGTTGTATTTACAGTGGTGTTTGTTCTTCACTGGTTGCCCTTTTCTTGTGGCAACAGGTCACAAATCTTGCTGCTGTGATGGCACACTGTGGAATTTCACCCAGTAGATATGGGAGTTTATCAAAATTGGATTTGTTTTCGAATTCTTTGTGGATCTGTGTAATCTGAGGGAAATATGTCTCTCTAATATGGTCATACATTGGGCAGGAGGTTAGGAAGTGCAGCTCAGTTTCCACCTCATTTTGTGGGCAGTGTGCACATAGCCTGTCTTCTCTTGAGAGCCATGTCTGCCTACGGCGGCCTTTCTCAATAGCAAGGCTATGCTCACTGAGTCTGTACATAGTCAAAGCTTTCCTTAAGTTTGGGTCAGTCACAGTGGTCAGGTATTCTGCCACTGTGTACTCTCTGTTTAGGGCCAAATAGCATTCTAGTTTGCTCTGTTTTTTTGTTAATTCTTTCCAATGTGTCAAGTAATTATCTTTTTGTTTTCTCATGATTTGGTTGGGTCTAATTGTGCTGTTGTCCTGGGGCTCTGTGGGGTGTGTTTGTGTTTGTGAACAGAGCCCTAGGACCAGCTTGCTTAGGGGACTCTTCTCCAGGTTCATCTCTCTGTAGGTGATGGCTTTGTTATGGAAGGTTTGGGAATCGCTTCCTTTTAGGTGGTTGTAGAATTTAACGGCTCTTTTCTGGATTTTGATAATTAGTGGGTATCGGCCTAATTCTGCTCTGCATGCATTATTTGGTGTTCTACGTTGTACACGGAGGATATTTTTGCAGAATTCTGCATGCAGAGTCTCAATTTGGTGTTTGTCCCATTTTGTGAAATCTTGGTTGGTGAGCGGACCCCAGACCTCACAGAGTGTGTTTAGAATTTCTAGTGTAAGAGTGATAAAGGGCAATGGGCTCTATGACTGATTCAAGTATTTTTAGCCAGATCCTAATTGGTATGTTGAAATTTATGTTCCTTTTGATGGCATAGAAGGCCCTTCTTGCCTTGTCTCTCAGATCGTTCACAGCTTTGTGGAAGTTACCTGTGGTGCTGATGTTTAGGCCGAGGTATGTATAGTTTTTTGTGTGCTCTAGGGCAACGGTGTCTAGATGGAATTTGTGGTCCTGGTGACTGGACCTTTTTTGGAACACCATTATTTTTGGTCTTACTGAGATTTACTGTCAGGGACCAGGTCTGACAGAATCTGTGCAGAAGATCTAGGTGCTGCTGTAGGCCCTCCTTGGTTGGTGACAGAAGCACCAGATCATCAGCAAACAGTAGACATTTGACTTCGGATTCTAGTAGGGTGAGACCGGGTGCTGCAGACTGTTCTAGTGCCCGCGCCAATTCGTTGATATATATGTTGAAGAGGGTGGGGCTTAAGCTGCATCCCTGTCTCACCCCACGACCCTGTGTGAAGAAATGTGTGTGTTTTTTGCCAATTTTAACCGCACACTTGTTGTTTGTGTACATGGATTTTATAATGTCGTATGTTTTACCCCCAACACCACTTTCCATCAATTTGTATAGCAGACCCTCATGCCAAATTGAGTCGAAGGCTTTTTTGAAATCAACAAAGCATGAGAAGACTTTGCCTTTGTTTTGGTTTGTTTGGTTGTCAATTAGGGTGTGTAGGGTGAATACATGGTCTGTTGTACGGTAATTTGGTAAAAAGCCAATTTGACATTTGCTCAGTACATTGTTTTCATTGAGGAAATGTACGAGTCTGCTGTTAATGATAATGCAGAGTATTTTCCCAAGGTTACTGTTGACGCATATTCCACGGTAGTTATTGGGGTCAAATTTGTCTCCACTTTTGTGGATTGGGGTGATCAGTCCTTGGTTCCAAATATTGGGGAAGATGCCAGAGCTAAGGACGATGTTAAAGAGTTTTAGTATAGCCAATTGGAATTTGTTGTCTGTATATTTGATCATTTCATTAAGGATACCATCAACACCACAGGCCTTTTTGGGTTTGAGGGTTTTTATTTTGTCCTGTAACTCATTCAAGGTAATTGGAGAATCCAATGGGTTCTGGTAGTCTTTAATAGTTGATTCTAGGATTTGTATTTGATCATGTATATGTTTTTGTTCTTTATTCTTTGTTATAGAGCCAAAAAGATTGGAGAAGTGGTTTACCCATACATCTCCATTTTGGATAGATAATTCTTCGTGTTGTTGTTTGTTTAGTGTTTTCCAATTTTCCCAGAATTGGTTAGAGTCTATGGAGTCTTCAATTACATTGAGCTGATTTCTGACGTGCTGTTCCTTCTTTTTCCGTAGTGTATTTCTGTATTGTTTTAGTGATTCGCCATAGTGAAGGCGTAGACTCAGGTTTTCCGGGTCTCTATGTTTTTGGTTGGACAGGTTCCTCAATTTATTTCTTAGATTTTTGCATTCTTTATCAAACCATTTGTCATTGTTGTTCATTTTCTTCGGTTTTCTATTTGAGATTTTTAGATTTGATAGGGAAGCTGAGAGGTCAAATATACTGTTAAGATTTTCTACTGCCAAGTTTACACCTTCACTATTGCAGTGGAACATTTTACCCAGGAAGTTGTCTAAAAGGGATTGAATTTGCTGTTGCCTAATTGTTTTTTGGTAGGTTTCCAAACTGCATTCCTTCCATCTATAGCATTTCTTAATGTTACTCAGTTCCTTTGGCTTTGATGCCTCATGATTGAGTATTGCTCTGTTCAAGTAGACTGTGATTTTGCTGTGGTCTGATAGGGGTGTCAGTGGGCTGACTGTGAACGCTCTGAGAGACTCTGGGTTGAGGTCAGTGATAAAGTAGTCTACAGTGCTACTGCCAAGAGATGAGCTATAGGTGAACCTACCATAGGAGTCCCCTCGAAGCCTACCATTGACTATGTACATACCCAGCGTGCGACAGAGCTGCAGAGCTGCATCTTTCTCTGTCTCCCACTCTATCGCTTTCCCTCCATCCTCCTGTTAGACAAAACCTCTCCATCTTCCTCTGATCAGACATTCCAGCAGGCTCTTCACACTACTGAGACGCCCCGACCCTCTAATCCAGAACACACTCTGACACGCATGACGAGAGAATGTCTCCACGTGTGTGCATGTGTGTGAATGTGTGTGAATGTGTGTGAATGTGTGTGAATGTGTGTGCGCGCAAGTGTGCTTGTTCATGTCTGTCCGTTCCATCCTGTTATGTTCCACACTCTGCCATTCTGTGATGTCTGTTACAGCTCTCCAACCACAACATGCTATCTGACAGGAGATCAAAGGAAGTGGAGTGTCTTTCATCCCGTTTTTGTTATGCCTTCTTAGTCCGTTACACATCTCTCTAAACCCAAACACCAGATGGGTGAGATGGCAGGCAGACTAAACTGACTTCTAGTTAATGGCCTGTGCTGCTGGAGAGAGAGCTGGGGCTGATTCAGTATCTGGTCCTATGTAAAAAGGGATCTTAAGATGGCGATATCGCCTACATTCCCAGGTGTATAGGTCAATGGGGAGTATTGTGACTAACAGAAAGCAGGTGAATGTATAAACCATCTCTCTGTGTGTGTCTGGAATGTTTTCCACTGGTTTAGTCATGAGGTCAACAGGCGTGCAGGGATGAAATGAGTGTTAACATGATGAGAAAGGAGGATATTAGGAATGAAATAATGTTAAAAGATAGGAGGTAAAGATTCTCTATGAGTCTTGACTTGGCTGTAGTGATGCCATTTTCCCGGAACTAGCGGTTGCCTGCATACTCAAACACTGAACAGACAATCCAACAGATACCAAGCAGACTTCAAGAGACTAAAAAACTGTTTCTGAGGAGAGGAGAGGAGAGGAGAGGAGAGGAGAGGAGAGGAGAGGAGAGGAGAGGAGAGGAGAGGAGAGGAGAGGAGAGGAGAGGAGAGGAGAGGAGAGGAGAGGAGAGGAGAGGAAAGGTTCCTGGATGTTGAGAGGAGTGTAATGGGTTTCTAGGTATACAGTACACAATGACTCCCAGGTCTGGAGTGGTTCAAAGAAACACCTCAACAGAAACCACACAGGTCTGTGAACATGTGACTGTCTAGCATGTTTATGCTTGTGTATCTGTCTGTCAAACCTGTGGAGTTCCAGATGTTTTCTATGTATATATGAAAGTTATATGAAAGTTTTTATGTGCATGCCTGTAGCATATTGCGTGTGTGTGTGTGTGTTTGTTTCTGTGTGTATGTATGAGTGGGTTATTGTGGATGTGAGTGTGTGTCTGTGAGTGTTTAATCCATGGTCTATGCTGGACAGGGCCAATGGGCTCCAATGTTTGTTTAGAAACAGACAGATAGCATCTCAAAGTGTCAGCAGAGAGAGAGAGAGAGAGAGAGAGAGAGAGAGAGAGAGAGAGAGAGAGAGAGAGAGAGAGAGAGAGAGAGAGAGAGAGTCAGTATAGCAGTAAGGAACTGTGATAGGACCAGAGTATTGTAGGAAGGATATGTGATAGGACCAGAGTATAGTAGGAAGGAACTGTGATTGGACCAGATTATAGTAGGAAGGATATGTGATAGGACCAGAGTATAGTATGAAGGAACTGTGATAGGACCAGAGTATAGTATGACGGAACTGTGATAGGACCAGAGTATAGCAGGAAGGATCTGTGATAGGACCAGAGTATAGTATGAAGGAACTGTGATAGGACCAGAGTATAGTAGGAAGGATCTGTTATAGGACCAGAGTATAGTAGGAAGGAACTGTGATAGGACCAGAGTATAGTAGGAAGGAACTGTGATAGGACCAGAGTATAGTAGGAAGGAACTGTGATAGGACCAGAGTATAGTAGGAAGGATATGTGGTAGGACCAGCGTATAGTAGGAAGGAACTGTGATAGGACCAGCGTATAGTAGGAAGGAACTGTGATAGGACCAGAGTATAGTAGGAAGGAACTGTGATAGGACCAGAGTATAGTAGGAAGGAACTGTGATAGGACCAGAGTATAGTATAAAGGAACTGTGATAGGACCAGAGTATAGTATGACGGAACTGTGATAGGACCAGAGTATAGCAGGAAGGATCTGTGATAGGACCAGAGTATAGTATGAAGGAACTGTGATAGGACCAGAGTATAGTAGGAAGGATCTGTGATAGGACCAGAGTATAGTAGGAAGGAACTGTGATAGGACCAGAGTATAGTAGGAAGGAACTGTGATAGGACCAGAGTATAGTAGGAAGGAACTGTGATAGGACCAGAGTATAGTAGGAAGGATATGTGGTAGGACCAGCGTATAGTAGGAAGGAACTGTGATAGGACCAGCGTATAGTAGGAAGGAACTGTGATAGGACCAGAGTATAGTAGGAAGGAACTGTGATAGGACCAGAGTATAGTAGGAAGGAACTGTGATAGGACCAGAGTATAGTAGGAGGAACTGTGATTGGACCAGAGTATAGTAGGAAGGAACTGTGATAGGACCAGAGTATAGTAGGAAGGAACTGTGATAGGACCAGAGTATAGTAGGAAGGAACTGTGATAGGACCAGAGTATAGTAGGAAGGAACTGTGATAGGACCAGAGTATAGTAGGAAGGAACTGTGATAGGACCAGAGTATAGTAGGAAGGAACTGTGATAGGACCAGAGTATAGTAGGAAGGAACTGTGATAGGACCAGAGTATAGTAGGAAGGATATGTGATAGGACCAGAGTATAGTAGGAAGGATATGTGATAGGACCAGAGTATAGTAGGAAGGAACTGTGATAGGACCAGAGTATAGTAGGAAGGAACTGTGATAGGACCAGAGTATAGTAGGAAGGAACTGTGATAGGACCAGAGTATAGTAGGAAGGAACTGTGATAGGACCAGAGTATAGTAGGAAGGAACTGTGATAGGACCAGAGTATAGTAGGAAGGAACTGTGATAGGACCAGAGTATAGTAGGAAGGAACTGTGATAGGACCAGACTATAGTAGGAAGGAACTGTGATAGGACCAGAGTATAGTATGAAGGAACTGTGATAGGACCAGAGTATAGTAGGAAGGAACTGTGATTGGACCAGATTATAGTAGGAAGGAACTGTGATAGGACCAGAGTATAGTAGGAAGGAACTGTGATTGGACCAGATTATAGTAGGAAGGAACTGTGATAGGACCAGAGTATAGTAGGAAGGAACTGTGATAGGACCAGAGTATAGTAGGAAGGAACTGTGATAGGACCAGAGTATAGTAGGAAGGAACTGTGATAGGACCAGAGTATAGTAGGAAGGAACTGTGATAGGACCAGATTATAGTAGGAAGGAACTGTGATAGGACCAGAGTATAGTAGAAATGAACTGTGATTGGACCAGAGTATAGTAGGAAGGAACTGTGATATGACCAGAGTATAGTAGGAAGGAACTGTGATAGGACCAGAGTATAGTAGGAAGGAACTGTGATAGGACCAGAGTATAGTAGGAATGAACTGTGATTGGACCAGAGGTAGAAATATCTACAAGCTTTGTGTGGATTCATGTTGGGGGATTCGACTACTTGGCCATTTGGCTTAATCCCAAGAGTTTAGCCCAGTTCAACACTTTCCAATTGTTGTCTTCTAATGTCACTACTCAGAAAGAAATGCTATTCTCATAAACTATGTATACTGAGGAGAGGAGATGGAAATAAGAGAAGAGAGTGGAGAGGGGCTGGTGAGTAATGTTTATGCTCTATATTAGAGGGCTGGGGGAGAGAGTGGAGAGGGGCTGGTGAGTAATGTTTATGCTCTATATTAGAGGGCTGGGAGGGAGAGTGGAGAGGGGCTGGTGAGTAATGTTTATGCTCTATATTAGAGAGCTGGGAGGGAGAGTGGAGAGGGGCTGGTGAGTAATGTTTATGCTCTATATTAGAGGGCTGGGAGGGAGAGTGGAGAGGGGCTGGTGAGTAATGTTTATGCTCTATATTAGAGGGCTGGGGGAGAGAGTGGAGAGGGGCTGGTGAGTAATGTTTATGCTCTATATTAGAGGGCTGGGAGGGAGAGTGGAGAGGGGCTGGTGAGTAATGTTTATGCTCTATATTAGAGGGCTGGGGGAGAGAGTGGAGAGATGCTAAGGGTTCTCACGTCCATATAAAACAGGGTTTCGGATCAATCAGTCGGGGTCTCAACTTACTATTGACAGTTAGAATAGTAGAATACACAAGATGCAGTTTCGAAATGTGGTCGTGCATCAGCAGTTTTTCTCTTGTTATGTCAGTCACTGACAGTACCTCAATAAGCCCATGTCAGCTCAAATGAGAGAGAGAGAGAGAGAGAGAGAGAGAGAGAGAGAGAGAGAGAGAGAGAGAGAGAGAGAGGAGAGAGACAGAGAGAGAGAGACAGAGAGAGAGAACGAGAGAGAGAGAGAGAGAGAGAGACAGAGAGACAGAGAGAGAGACAACAAATTCCAATTGGCTATACTAAAACTCTTTAACATCGTCCTTAGCTCTGGCATCTTCCCCAATATTTGGAACCAAGGACTGATCACCCCAATCCACAAAAGTGGAGACAAATTTGACCCCAATAACTACCGTGGAATATGCGTCAACAGTAACCTTGGGAAAATACTCTGCATTATCATTAACAGCAGACTCGTACATTTCCTCAATGAAAACAATGTACTGAGCAAATGTCAAATTGGCTTTTTACCAAATTACCGTACAACAGACCATGTATTCACCCTACACACCCTAATTGACAACCAAACAAACCAAAACAAAGGCAAAGTCTTCTCATGCTTTGTTGATTTCAAAAAAGCCTTCGACTCAATTTGCAATGAGGGTCTGCTTTTCAAATTGATGGAAAGTGGTGTTGGGGGTAAAACATACGACATTATAAAATCCATGTACACAAACAACAAGTGTGCGGTTAAAATTGGCAAAAAACACACACATTTCTTCACACAGGGTCGTGGGGTGAGACAGGGATGCAGCTTAAGCCCCACCCTCTTCAACATATATATCAACGAATTGGCGCGGGCACTAGAACAGTCTGCAGCACCCGGCCTCACCCTACTAGAATCCGAAGTCAAATGTATACTGTTTGCTGATGATCTGGTGCTTCTGTCACCAACCAAGGAGGGCCTACAGCAGCACCTAGATCTTCTGCACAG
>NC_092105.1:18832669-18847669 GCF_045679555.1 Salvelinus alpinus | reverse complement strand
TCTCATCTGTTGAAATCCCATGTGTAACATGTGTAACATAACAGACTATTACAATCCACCACATGAGGTGCTGTGGCAACTAGCCTAATAATAGCCCCGCCATAACTAGCTCCTAGATATCCCATTAAAATATGCCTCATACTCAACACAGGCAAAGTGTTTCCAGTCAGTGGCTCAATTATAGTCACCATCAAGTCCTAAGACCATCCCGCTCCATTATAGTCAAATTAGCACTAGCAGGGGCTATCCTCCTGGCCTAACCAATGGTAGCCGGCCCATACGGCGCTAAACCGCAGGTCATGGCTTCCATATGGACAATCTGGGTCGTTTTACTCCATAAAAGCCATAAAGTCCTCGCCCTGCACCAAGCCTCATCAGGCTGGCCAGTATGAGCTCAGTAATCATTAAGGAGAATGACCGTTGCTTTGTCTGTGTGTTGCAGACCCGGTCACACATGATCGACAGCATTTAACTAACAACACATATATAAACACACATTTGCATACACACTACACACACCCTACACACAGGTGACTCAGGCATTTGGGATAGCAGGAAGATCTAGGAAGGAGTGGGTATAGAGTGTGTGTGTGTGTGTGTGTGTGTGTGTGTGTGTGTGTGTGTGTGTGTGTGTGTGTGTGTGTGTGTGTGTGTGTGTGTGTGTGTGTGTGTGTGTGTGTGTGTGTGTGTGTGTGTGTGTGTGTGTGTGTGTGTGTGTGTGTGTGTGTGTGTGTGTGTGTGTACTAGACATAATGCCTTCAGAGCAGAGAGAGGTTGTTAATGCCACCAGCTCCAAGCATTCTGACTCCCCCCACGCCTCTGGACAACAGTGCTTTATTCTGACAGAACCCTCCAATACAAAATGACATTCTGAGAATCCAAAACCCTTCAGTGGGCTACAGGACATGCCAGTGTGTGGATAGAAAAACGTGTCCTGCAATCCAAACACTTAGGACTGCAATTCATTATGATATAAGGCAGTTTTAGCATTCTTTCAGTACAGCAAAATCCAGGAAGGACATCAGGAACATCTCTCACTCTCTTATGTGGTCACGTTTTCCTAATGTTCTCTATATTGTGGTTGATGTATGGACAATGATGTCATATACTTGTAATATGACCACAACCTCCATCACTCACATGACCACAGCTGGGACCTATCCATGAGCTGCTCTGACCACACTATCAGTAACCACAACCACCAACTGTAGACAGCCAGCGACTAATGGACAAGTATGTCTCCTCTACCAACTCTGACTGGCTGTGCTGGGGTGAGCTATGCAGCAAGACATTCCTAGCCTTCTCTGGAGTTGGGCAAGAAAAAGAAAAGAGGGCAGGAGGAAAGGAGACGAGCGCAGAAGGATCTCACTGCCTTACTTGGAAGACGAGGATGCTGGCTGGTGCCACCAGTTCTGTAAACAGTGTGTGTGTGTGTGTGTGTGTGTGTGTGTGTGTGTGTGTGTGTGTGTGTGTGTGTGTGTGTGTGTGTGTGTGTGTGTGTGTGTGTGTGTGTGTGCGTGTGCGTGCGCGTGCGCGTGCGTGCGTGTGCGTGCGTGCGTGGTTCCGTGCCGTGCCGTACCATTTGTGTCGTGCTTGTGTGCTTGGCTGAGGCTGGCTTCTCCCTGCCAATGTCAATACACAGAAAACTATGCACAGCAGTCACACAGCACATGGCTAAGTAGAATTGCGACCAGGATTAAATACGTACATTAGTGTTCAATAACCTTTTACTGCACTGAGCTAAATCATGGTCACACAGAGTGTTTCTTGGTAGTCTTAAACAAATCTACTTTGAAACTAAAGTATACACCTCACACACATGGCTATGGGCTTAAAAGAAGAAGACACCTGTACAATGTCAGATATAGAGTTGAAATGTATTACATTTTCAGTTTGTATCACAATATTACACTTTATATACATCACAGAAGACTGAAATATAACTAAACATTTTGACATAGAAACACAGAATTTTCGGCGTAAAAAAAAGATGCAATTTATTAATAATGAAATTCAGAAAGATATTTGGAACATTCCACCCATGAGGCCACTAGGTCACTTGACTGCAGGAAAGAGCTACACACAGACATGTTCAATTTCCTCTGTTCAATAAAGACATGGGAAACATACACTGGACTGCTGTACTGGTATCTCTGCTTCCCTCTGCTTCCCTTAGTGACTTTACAGAAACACACGCACACACACACACACACACACACACACACACACACACACACACACACACACACACACACACACACACACACACACACACACACACACACACACACACACACACACACACACACACACACACACAGTACACGCACGCATACGTACAGTACCTATACAGCGCATAGAAACCTACCAATTGGTCTCATGTTTCCTTTAGTTAAGGGTTACTGTAGCCCTGACTTGTTGAGGCCATTTAAATGTAAAACATGTCTGTTGGGTTAGGGGCAGACGGTATTCATTTACACGGCAGAAATATTGACTGTTCTTATAACCTGGACCAGATGCCTCTGTATCACACACACACCCACACACACCACACACACCACACACACACCACACACACACCACACACAGTTCAGATGGTTCGCATTGAAAAACCTTGCCACAGGGGGACATTTATTTTCTGAAAACAGGACACACACTCTCACACAGCGCTCTCACTGGTGCCGTACATGGCCCTGAACAATAACCAGGTACAACCAGGTACAACCAGGTACAACCAGGTACAACAGGTACAACCAGGTACAACCAGGTACAACCAGGTACAACAGGTACAACCAGGTACAACCAGGTACAACAGGTACAACCAGGTACAACCAGGTACAACCAGGTACAACAGGTACAACCAGGTACAACCAGGTACAACAGGTACAACCAGGTACAACCAGGTACAACCAGGTACAACCAGGTACAACAGGTACAACCAGGTACAACCAGGTACAACAGGTACAACCAGGTACAACCAGGTACAACCAGGTACAACCAGGTACAAACAGGTACAACCAGGTACAACAGGTACAACCAGGTACAACCAGGTACAACCAGGTACAACCAGGTACAACAGGTACAACCAGGTACAACCAGGTACAACCAGGTACAACAGGTACAACCAGGTACAACCAGGTACAACAGGTACAACCAGGTACAACAGGTACAACCAGGTACAACAGGTACAACCAGGTACAACCAGGTACAACCAGGTACAACAGGTACAACCAGGTACAACCAGGTACAACCAGGTACAACCAGGTACAACCAGGTACAACAGGTACAACCAGGTACAACCAGGTACAACAGGTACAACCAGGTACAACCAGGTACAACCAGGTACAACAGGTACAACCAGGTACAACCAGGTACAACAGGTACAACCAGGTACAACCAGGTACAACAGGTACAACAGGTACAACCAGGTACAACCAGGTACAACAGGTACAACCAGGTACAACCAGGTACAACCAGGTACAAACAGGTACAACAGGTACAACCAGGTACAACCAGGTACAACAGGTACAACCAGGTACAACCAGGTACAACAGGTACAACCAGGTACAACAGGTACAACCAGGTACAACCAGGTACAACAGGTACAACCAGGTACAACCAGGTACAACCAGGTACAACCAGGTACAACAGGTACAACCAGGTACAACCAGGTACAACCGGTACAACCAGGTACAACCAGGTACAACCAGGTACAACCAGGTACAACAGGTACAACAGGTACAACCAGGTACAGACAGGTACAACCAGGTACAACCAGGTACAACAGGTACAGATGTAGGATCTTCATTTCAATCAGTTTGCTACAGCAGGAAAATAATCCTGTAGCAACAGGAAACTTGTCGTGTATTTGAGATTTCCACTTTGAAATTTTAGACTTGATTTTCCCTTACGAAAAATATATCAACCCCTACAAAAATGTCCATTAATTATAATCAACATAATATTTTACATTTCCTGTTCCTGCAGGATTGTTTTCCTGCTGTAGAAAACTGGCTCAAATGAAGATCCTACATCTGTACCTAGGGCCCTGAGTTTCCCCTGGTCAGGTCACATGGTCTGAATAAACTCCTGGTCCTATGCATAATAACCAATAGAAAACATAACACTGAAGACATACTCATAATGACCTGCTGGCAAAACTACATGTGAAGATAATCTCATACAAAACGATCCTGTTTCCATTGTTAAACCCCAATTACCCCAGATTCCCTAAAGAGAAAATACAAAACGATCCTGTTTCCATTGTTAAACCCCAATTACCCCAGATTCCCTAAAGAGAAAATACAAAACGATCCTGTTTCCATTGTTAAACCCCAATTACCCCAGATTCTCTAAAGAGAAAATATAAAACGATCCTGTTTCCATTGTTAAACCCCATAGGAGAGCTGTGGACAGGAGACTAACATATGGCCTTGACATAGAGACTGTCACTGGACATGGGAGATAAACCAGGAGCAATTTACTGTAGGAACCATTACTGTACAAGCCAAATATGCTGTAGAAACACACACACACACACACACAAACACACAAACACACATACCCACACCATTGTCTGACACAAATCCTGGAATTCTCAAATTACCCCCGATTCCCTAAAGAGAAAATGGGGAAATTCCTTTAGAGAAATTCTCAGGCCTTCTGGCATGCTCAAAGTCACTTAAACACAACATATCCATCAGTGTGTGTGCGTGTGTGTGTGTGAATACAGAAACCTTGGCTTTGAGTGATTCTCATATGTTTGCCAGATGACAGGAGAACTGCAGCTAGTAGGGACCACTTCAGAACATTACCCTATATAACACACTCAACACAGAGAGAGAGACAAAATGCCATAGTCCATTAAACAAACCCATTACAATTCAATGAAAATCATTGAATGTGTTACAGTTGTAATTCCAAAACACTTGCTGTCACCACCATCACCAAGCACACTGTGTAAAGATGCAGTCTGGTCCGCACACTCAACATGAGGGAGTGAAACACACACACACCAATACAAACAAACACACACACACACATACCCAGATACTGTATGCACAAAGATGCAAACTACTAAACATATATTCAGTACTCATTGATCTATTCTAGACTAAAGAATGGATCAATGAGTCTTGCAGATGGGGCAAAAGTTGAACACTAGAAAATTCCACTCTAGAACATATGTCATCCCTCCAGAAACCTGGAGCTCACTCTCTGAGGTAAGTTTTCATCTGACATCACATGGCCCGCGACCTCCGACCTCTCCTGATCAATAGAAAGGATTTAAAGATCTCAAATGACATTGGTCATCTTGATTAACCCTACATTATCAGTCTCCTGTGTGTGTGTGTGTGTGTGTGTGTGTGTGTGTGTGTGTGTGTGTGTGTGTGTGTGTGTGTGTGTGTGTGTGTGTGTGTGTGTGTGTGTGTGTGTGTGTGTGTGTGTGTGTGTGTGTGTGTGTGTGTGTGTGTGTGTGTGTGTGTACGTGTGTACATGTGCGTGTGTTTCACCCTGTCATTGTCCCACTGATTACAAAATGCCCCAAGCTTGTCAGGGTCAAAGGTTAAGCTGTCAGCAAATTACGGGATGCCAATGCTATCATCCTGCTCTGGGAGGGGGCTGTCCTGCAACACACAGACACACAGACACACAGACAGAAACACACACAAACGCACACACAACTCACCCCACCCAAAAACAGCTGATATGAGTCTAAGCCTCTGGTGTGTGTGGTAGAACAGAAGTAATACACAGAGAGACAAGCAGAGAGACAAGCAGAGAGACAAGCAAAGAGACAAGCAGAGAGACAAGCAGAGAGACAGTAGCAGAGAGACAAGCAGAGAGACAAGCAGAGAGACAAGCAGAGAGACAGTAGCAGAGAGACAAGCAGAGAGACAGTAGCAGAGAGACAGTAGCAGAGAGACAAGCAGAGAGACAAGCAGAGAGACAAGCAGAGAGACAAGCAGAGAGACAGTAGCAGAGAGACAAGCAGAGAGACCGTAGCAGAGAGGCAAGCAGAGAGACAAGCAGAGAGACAAGCAGAGAGACAGTAGCAGAGAGACAAGCAGAGAGACAGTAGCAGAGAAACAAGCAGAGAGACAAGCAGAGAGAGAAGCAGAGAGACAGTAGCAGAGAGACAAGCAGAGAGACAGTAGCAGAGAGACAGTAGCAGAGAGACAAGCAGAGAGACAAGCAGAGAGACAAGCAGAGAGACAGTAGCAGAGAGACAAGCAGAGAGACCGTAGCAGAGAGGCAAGCATAGAGACAAGCAGAGAGACAAGCAGAGAGACAGTAGCAGAGAGACAAGCAGAGAGACAGTAGCAGAAAGACAAGCAGAGAGACAAGCAGCGAGAGAAGCAGAGAGACAAGCAGAGAGACAAGCAGAGAGACATTAGCAGAGAGACCGTAGCAGAGAGACAAGCAGAGAGACAAGCAGAGAGACAAGCAGAGAGACAAGCAGAGAGACCGTAGCAGAGAGACAAGCAGAGAGACCGTAGCAGAGAGACAAGCAGAGAGACCGTAGCAGAGAGACAAGCAGAGAGACAGTAGCAGAGAGACAAGCAGAGAGACAAGCAGAGAGAGAAGCAGAGAGACAAGCAGAGAGACAAGCAGAGAGACAGTAGCAGAGAGACAAGCAGAGAGACAAGCAGAGAGAGAAGCAGAGAGACAGTAGCAGAGAGACATGCAGAGAGACAAGCAGAGAGACAAGCAGAGAGACAAGAAAAAGAGAGACAGTAGCAGAGAGACAGAAACAGAGAGACAGAAACAGAGAGACAGAAACAGAGAGACAGTAGCAGAGAGACAGAAACAGAGACAGTAGCAGAGAGACAGAAACAGAGAGACAGTAACAGAGAGACAGAAACAGAGAGACAGTAGCAGAGAGACAGAAACAGAGAGACAGAAACAGAGAGACAGTAGCAGGGAGACAGAAACAGAGAGACAGTAGCAGAGAGACAGAAACAGAGAGACAGTAGCAGAGAGACAGAAACAGAGAGACAGAAACAGAGAGACAGAAACAGAGAGACAGAAACAGAGAGACAGAAGCAGAGAGACAATAGCAGAGAGACAGAAACAGAGAGACAGAAACAGAGAGACAGAAACAGAGAGACAGAAACAGAGAGAGAAGCAGAGAGACATTAGCAGAGAGACAGAAACAGAGAGACAGAAACAGAGAGACAGAAACAGAGAGACAGTAGCAGAGAAACAGTTGCAGAGAGACAGAAACAGAAAAACAGAAACAGAGAGACAGAAACAGAGAGACAGAAACAGAGAGACAGAAGCAGAGAGACAGTAGCAGAGAGACAGAAACAGAGAGACAGAAACAGAGAGACAGAAACAGAGAGACAGAAACAGAGAGACAGAAGCAGAGAGACAATAGCAAAGAGACAGAAACAGAGAGACAGAAACAGAGAGACAGAAACAGAGAGACAGAAACAGAGAGAGAAGCAGAGAGACACTAGCAGAGAGACAGAAACAGAGAGACAGAAACAGAGAGACAGTAGCAGAGAAACAGTTGCAGAGAGACAGAAACAGAAAAACAGAAACAGAGAGACAGAAACAGAGAGACAGAAACAGAGAGACAGAAACAAAGAGACAGTAGCAGAGAGACAGAAACATAGAGACAGTAGCAGAGAGACAGAAACAGAGAGACAGTAGCAGAGAGACAGAAACCGAGAGACATAAACAGAGAGACAGAAACAAAGAGACAGTAGCAGAGAGACAGAAACATAGAGACAGTAGCAGAGAGACAGAAACAGAGAGACAGAAACAGAGAGACATAAACAGAGAGACAGTAGCAGAGAGACAGAAACAGAGAGACAGAAACAGAGAGACAGAAACAGAGAGACAGTAGCAGAGAGACAGAAACATAGAGACAGTAGCAGAGAGACAGAAACAGAGAGACAGAAACAGAGAGACATAAACAGAGAGACAGTAGCAGGGAGACAGAAACAGAGAGACAGTAGCAGAGAGACAGAAACAGAGAGACAGTAGCAGAGAGACAGAAACCGAGAGACATAAACAGAGAGACAGAAACAAAGAGACAGTAGCAGAGAGACAGAAACATAGAGACAGTAGCAGAGAGACAGAAACAGAGAGACAGAAACAGAGAGACATAAACAGAGAGACAGTAGCAGGGAGACAGAAACAGAGAGACAGTAGCAGAGAGACAGAAACAGAGAGACAGAAACAGAGAGACATAAACAGAGAGACAGTAGCAGGGAGACAGAAACAGAGAGACAGAAACAGAGAGACAGAAACAGAGAGACAGAAGCAGAGAGACAGAAGCAGAGAGATGAGGGTCTCCCCTCCTCTATCACCCTCAGGGTACAATACGGCAGAGACAGGGACTACAGACTGTCTGTGTAGAGACAGCTAGGAGAGACATCTGTGTGTGTGTGTGTGTGTGTGTGTGTGTGTGTGTGTGTGTGTGTGTGTGTGTGTGTGTGTGTGTGTGTGTGTGTGTGTGTGTGTGTGTGTGTGTGTGTGTGTGTGTGTGTGTGTGTGTGTGTGTGTGTGTGTGTGTGTGTGTGTGTGTGTGTGTGCTGGATGCTGTAAAGAGGTCTGTTTGCGCACATCACTACTTTTGGGAAGTTATTTTTCCAAAGAAAAATACAACTTTCCAAATGAAACACTCTACTTCCATCTTTGTGAGACTGTTCTCTGACTAAAGCCGAAGTGACCTTTAAAACACCAGGAAATCACAGGAGGCTGAAGCACCATCATCCCCAGTGAGACTCTCAGCAAGAGAGAACGGAATAAAGAAGTATGAGAGGCAAAGAGAGAAAGAGAGCTGTTTTGTGCCAACCCTCTTTCTGTAAGCTGCTGCATGCTTGAGAGAGTCTGAGTACCCCTGCTCTGTCTCTGGCTTGACGTCCTGTGTGAATGTACACTACTGTATGATGTAGGATGTGGACTTAAGGAAGTAGGAAGCCCTTTTCTTGGCTTTTAAGTTGACAAAGAGAAGAAGGGGCTGGGGCTGCTTCACTTCCCTCTCAGAAAGCTCTGGAATCTGGGAACAAGGGGGCACGTGAGGGGGTGGGGGGGGGGGGATGTCAATGACCCCTGGGACTTGGAAGAGACCCCTACAGGAAGGAGGAGGCGGGGCCTTGAGGTTAGCGTGTGTGTAACAGGATGTGATGTCAGCCCAACGCCCTTGTTTACTTTCACTTATCACCCCAGGAAAAAGGCTATGGCAACAGTCCTCTGCTATTAGCTCCTTCTGTACACCAGAAGTTAGCTAATATGTGAGATGGAGAATCAAATTGGCTTTGACAGTAAAAAATAATCATTTGTATAAGATGTATGGCTTTAACAGACCTTGTTTTGTACTGTCTAAGAAGGTAATGTGAGAAGATCATTAAGAAACTTTTCAAATCCTTGTGGTTGACCAGGACTGGCCAAGAAACCATCATAGTCTAAAATATTTATCCAAGGAACCATCTGGGAGATCTATTGAGAGAGAGAAACAAAGAACTAATGAAGCCAGCGAGGTAGTTAGAGGCAGAAACAGAGAAACAAAGAACTAATGAAGCCAACGAGGTAGTTAGAGGCAGAAACAGAGAAACAAAGAACTAATGAAGCCAGCGAGGTAGTTAGAGGCAGAAACAGAGAAACAAAGAACTAATGAAGCCAGCGAGGTAGTTAGAGGCAGAAACAGAGAAACAAAGAACTAATGAAGCCAGCGAGGTAGTTAGAGGCAGAAACAGAGAAACAAAGAACTAATGAAGCCAGCGAGGTAGTTAGAGGCAGAAACAGAGAAACAAAGAACTAATGAAGCCAGCGAGGTAGTTAGAGGCAGAAACAGAGAAACAAAGAACTAATGAAGCCAGCGAGGTAGTTAGAGGCAGAAACAGAGAAACACAGAACTAATGAAGCCAGCGAGGTAGTTAGAGGCAGAAACAGAGAAACAAAGAACTAATGAAGCCAACGAGGTAGTTAGAGGCAGAAACAGAGAAACAAATAACTAATGAAGCCAGCGAGGTAGTTAGAGGCAGAAACAGAGAAACACAGAACTAATGAAGCCAGAAAGGTAGTTAGAGGCAGAAACAGAGAAACACAGAACTAATGAAGCCAGCGAGGTAGTTAGAGGCAGAAACAGAGAAACAAAGAACTAATGAAGCCAACGAGGTAGTTAGAGGCAGAAACAGAGAAACAAAGAACTAATGAAGCCAACGAGGTAGTTAGAGGCAGAAACAGAGAAACAAAGAACTAATGAAGCCAGCGAGGTAGTTAGAGGCAGAAACAGAGAAACAGAGAACTAATGAAGCCAGCGAGGTAGTTAGAGGCAGAAACAGAGAAACAAAGAACTAATGAAGCCAGCGAGGTAGTTAGAGGCAGAAACAGAGAAACAAAGAACTAATGAAGCCAGAAAGGTAGTTAGAGGCAGAAACAGAGAAAGAGTCTACTGCTCTGACTCAGTGACTCCATGTGGGAGTATAAGTGTCTGCTAGTCCATTTGGACAGTAGCTAGCAGTTCCATTCAACAAATCTCTGTCTGTGTGTGTGTGTGTGTGTGTGTGTGTGTGTGTGTGTGTGTGTGTGTGTGTGTGTGTGTGTGTGTGTGTGTGTGTGTGTGTGTGTGTGTGTGTGTGTGTGTGTGTGTGTGTGTGTGTGTGTGTGTGTGTGTGTGTGTGTGTGTGTGTGTGTGTGCGTACACTGTTCCATTCCTCATCCCAAAAACCCCAGGGCCTCTTCTGTTAATGTAAGGAAAGTGTTTATGGAAACAGAGAGAGAAAGAGAGAGTGTGTGTGTGTGAGAGAGAGAGAGAGAGAGAGTGAAAGAGAGAGAGAGTGTTTATGAGAAAGAATCTATCTTCTCCCAGACCCCTCCAGCCACCACTTCAGAACAGCACTGCTGATTACCATTAAATTACCACCCATTACCATACCAGCCACATCTCCTGATTCTGCTTAGATGGTTATCTATTGGTCAGGACTGCCAGTTCCCCTGGGTCCTTATCTGTAGCCCTCACATACACCCCCTGTCTACAACCCCACATTATATAACATTAGAGACCACTACAGCTGACAGGCACCACTGTTCTCGGGCCTGTTCTTTGTTGAAGGAGATGGGAATAAAGATAACGGGGACTGACAAATGGCTCTGATCTAGGATCAGTTAATATGCTAAATCTGCCTCCACACTGGCTCCACAATGCATAGATGGCTTCGTATAGGACAATACAGTACATGTCAATGGATGCTTGTGCTCCAGAATAAATGAATATTGTCCAATAAGCCTACGGGGCAAAACATCAAGCTAAGGCAACAATGAAAAACAGGGCAACGTTGAGGGAAATGAATTGAGCATTTGTTCTTTGAGAAGAGAGGAATAAAGATCCTGTCATGGTTACATGAGCGTTCTCAGGTCGTATCAATTACAGCCTACAGTCATTCCCATGACAGAGAGAAGGACCATAACAGGAATCTGCTATCTCAATCACCATGGTTCCACAACAACCACTAACATGTCTATATACCGTCGGTGTGTGTGTATGTGTGTGCATGTGTGCGTGCATGCATGTCTGTGTGTGTGTGTGTCTGGTGCACAGTACAGTAACCATACACAAATCAGGATTGAGCGCGTGGCTGCAGGCTCTAGGCGACAGAAGGGAGAGGATATGAGGGGTGAAAAGGGAGGGGTAGACCACTGACATCTGGAAACCACATTACACGAGCAGACCTTTCAACAGGTATCAGTGGCAGCATGTTCTGTACAAAGAAATAAGAAATGTTGCTCTATTTTTCTCGACATGGGCAAGGTGGATAGTATGTCTACTACCACTTTAACGCTTCCTGGAGAAACCATCACAGTTCATCCAGCTAACACTGACATGGAGGTGATTTCACTCTACCTTCTGTGTGTCTATGTCTGTCCAACCGCTCCTCAGCTTCAACACCCACACGCACCCCTCCTCCCTTCAACCTTGTCCTGAAGTGTTTCCTTCTAACTTATTTTAGGGATCACAGTGGTTTAAGCGAGGCACAAAGCCCCCCAAAGTAACATAATGGACTAATAACATCAACTATTCTATTGAAAGACTTGACTGTCAGATTCTGGGAATTGGGAAGAAAATTACGTTTTTTGTGGGGGGCTCAGTTGTGAAGGGTGATGACACGGGGAAACAGCTCAGGGGAAACATCACTCAGAGTGGACGGAGGGGACGGAGGGGAGGGGAGGGACAGGGAAAACATCTCTCAGAGGGGACGGAGGGGATGGATGGGAGGGGAGGGACAGGGGAAACATCTCTCAGAGGGGACGGAGGGGATGGATGGGAGGGGAGGGACAGGGGAAACATCTCTCAGAGGGGACGGAGGGGATGGATGGGAGGGGAGGGACAGGGGAAATATCTCTCAGAGGGGACGGAGGGGAGGGGAGGGACAGGGAAAACGTCTCTCAGAGGGGACGGAGGGGAGGGGAGGAACAGGGAAAACATCTCTCAGAGGGGACGGAGGGGAGGGAGGGGAGGGACAGGGGAAACATCTCTCAGAGGGGACGGAGGGGACAGGGGAAACAGCTCTCAGAGGGGAAGGATGGGAGGGACAGGGGAAACATCTCACTCAAAGGGGAATGAGGGGACAGGAGAAGAAGCCCTCAGAGGAGACAGAGGAGCCAGGGGAAACAGTTCTCAGAGGGGAAGGAGTGGAGGGACAGGGGAAATATCTCACTCAGAGGGGACGGAGGGGACCGGGGAAACAGCTCTCAGAGGAGACATAGGGGACAGGAGGGGACGGAGTGGACAGGGGAAGCATCTCTCAGACAGGACAGAGGAGACTGAGGGGACAGGGGAAACAGCTCTCTCAGAGCAGACGGAGGGGATGAAGGGGACAGGGGAAGCATCTCTCAGAGAGGACGGAAGGGACGGAAGGGAGAGGGGAAACAGCCCTGTCAGAGGGGACGGAAGGGACAGGGGAAACATCTTTCTCAGAGGGGACGGAGGGGACAGGGGAAACAGCTCTCTCAGAGGGGACGGAGTGGACAGGGGAAACAGCCCTGTCAGAGGGGACGGAGGGGACAAGGGAAACAGCTCTCTCAGAGGGGATGGAGGGGAGGGACAGAGGACACAGGAGACGGGATGGACAGAGGGTACGGGAGGGAGGGAGGGGACAGAGGGGACGGGAGGGATGGAGGGGACAGAGGGGATGGAGGGATGGAGGGGACAGAGGGGATGGAGGGGACAGAGGGGATGGAGGGATGGAGGGGACAGAGGGGATGGAGGGGACAGAGGGGACAGAGGGGATGGAGGGGACAGAGGGGATGGAGGGATGGAGGGGACAGAGGGGATGGAGGGATGGAGGGGACAGAGGGGTTGGAGGGATGGAGGGGACAGAGGGGATGGAGGGATGGAGGGGACAGAGGGGATGGAGGGATGGAGGGGACAGAGGGGATGGAGGGATGGAGGGGACAGAGGGGATGGAGGGATGGAGGGGACAGAGGGGATGGAGGGGACAGAGGGGATGGAGGGGACAGAGGGGATGGAGGGATGGAGGGGACGGGAGGGATGGAGGGATGGAGGGATGGAGGGATGGAGGGATGGAGGGATGGAGGGATGGAGGGATGGAGGGATGGAGGGGACAGAGGGGATGGAGGGGTTCACGACTGGTGACATCACCAAGCAGTACATGAGTTAATAGACCAATAAGAAAGAGTTCCTAGGCGTCCCGAGTGGCGCAGCGGTCTAAGGCACTGCATCGCATTGCTTGAAGCGTCACTACAGACCCAGGTTTGATCCCAGGCTGTGTCACAACTGGCTGTGACCGTGAGTTCCATAGGGCGGCACACAATTGTCCGGGTTAAGGGAGGGTTTGGCTCATTGCACTCTAGTGACTCCTTGTGGCGGGCCGGGCACCTGCAGGCTGACTTCGCTTGTCAGTTGAACGGTGTTTCCTCCGACATATTGGTGCAGGTGGGTGTTAAGAAGCGCAGTTTGGTGGGTCACGTTTTGGAGGACTCATGACTCGACCTTCTCCCGGGTCATGTTTTGGAGGACTCATGACTCGACCTTCTCCCGGGTCATGTTTTGGAGGACTCATGACTCGACCTTCTCCCGGGTCATGTTTTGGAGGACTCATGACTCGACCTTCTCCCGGGTCATGTTTTGGAGGACTCATGACTCGACCTTCTCCCGGGTCATGTTTTGGAGGACTCATGACTCGACCTTCTCCCGAGCGAGTTGGGGAGTTGCAGTGATGTGACAAGATCGAAATTGGGGAGAAAAGGTTCCAAACCTCTCTGCCAATAAAAGCTAGTTTTCAGTTTCCCCCTCCCCACTCAGACCCCTCCCAGACAGTCCTATCAAAATTATTGCTTTAGAAATTGCCCTTTGATAAGAAGCTATTTTTGTTTCTTTTGACCATTTTAATTTAAAACAATCACAGTAAGGTACTTAATTGTAACCCATAAATTATTTGTTATTGAGATTTTTTTTTTTTTACCTGGCTGCATTGGACCTTTAAAAAGAGCAAGATTGGGTTGTTGATGCTGGGTTGTTGATGCTGGGTTGTTGATGTTTGGTTGTTGATGCTGGGTTGTTGATGCTGGGTTGTTGATGGTTAGTTGTTGATGCTGGGTTGTTGATGCTGGGTTGTTGATGCTGGGTTGTTGATGCTGGGTTGTTGATGCTGGGTTGTTGATGCTTGGTTGTTGATGCTGGCTTGTTGATGCTGGCTTGTTGATGCTGGGTTGTTGATGCTGGGTTGTTGATGCTGGGGTTGATGCTGGGTTGTTGATGCTGGGTTGTTGATGCTGGGTTGTTGATGCTGGGTTATTGGTACTGAGTTATTGAGATATGACAGAGAGGGTCAGATCAGAAGACTTGAGGCATAGTTTAGTAGGGCCGTGTCTTTCAGATAGTTCTAGCCTTCAATGAGGCTTACAGAAGTGTACGAGTTTCCTAAACGTCCATGCAAATTCCATAGAATAGATACCACCTTGTTATAATATGTAATAAATCATCTTAATAATATTGAAGAATGTGTAAAATGAAAAGAAAAATGA